>NC_092003.1:2629406-2683803 GCF_044704955.1 Pristiophorus japonicus
CCACCACCTTCAACACTCCCTCCCTCCACCACCTTCAACACTCACTCCCTCCACCACCTTCAACACTCACTCCCTCCACCACCTTCAACACTCACTCCCTCCACCACCTTCAACACTCACTCCCTCCACCACCTTCAACACTCACTCCCTCCACCACCTTCAACACTCACTCCCTCCACCACCGGCGCCCCCTGGCTGCAGTGTGCACCGTCTACAAGATGCACCGCGGCAACTCGCCAAGGCTTCTTCAACAGCACCTCCCAAACCCGCGACCTCTACCCCCTAGAGGGACAAGGGCAGCAGGCGCGGGGGTGACCTCTGGCTTGGCTTCACTGCCACTGAGGGATAAGCTTTAAGGATGTAAAGTATTTGCTTCAAGGGTTCATTGCTGAAGAATTCACAGCAACACGTCGCTATTAAGAACGAGTTGGTTTATTAGCAAAAGGTTCAACAATCACACCACACGTTACCAGTTCATCCACCGGGCTCACAACCACCTGCTCCATCGTGGATCCCCCGAAACCCAACTGGCCGGGGTTTTATTGAGTCTTCTGAACGTCACGTGACTGGCTGAGCCCCTCCCCAACTCAACAGCTCGACAACTATATTAAGTTAACGGATAAAGCCGAGTTATTGAAGGGACACTCGAAGCCACAAATTAACAACAAAACTTTTTTGAGAACTTCGTAGATCAATTTAAAATCCTGTTCCCCGGAGAGGGTGATGATGCACTCCGGTCCCTCCGGCGCCCACCTCTCGCGGAAGGCCGCGAGCGACCCGGTGGACACCGCGTGCTCCATCTCCAGGGACACCCTGGCTCAGGATGTAACCGCGGAAGAGAGGCAGGCAGTCGGGCTGAACGACCCCCTCGACCACCCGCTGCCTGGACCGGCTGATGGCCCCCCCTTGGCCAGGCCCAGGAGCAGTCCTACGAGGAGGCCCTGAGACCTGCCCGCTCCCCTCCGCACAGGGTGCCCAAAGATCAGGAGCGTGGGGACTGAAAGGGTTTGTCTTATGAAGAAAGGTTGAGCAGGTTGGGCCTGTACTCAATGGAGTTGAGGTGATCTGATCAAAACGTATAAGATACTGAGGGGGCTGGACAGGGTAGAGACCGAGAGGATGTTTCCCCTCGTGGGGGAATCTAGAACTCGGGGGCATAGTCTCAGGATAAGGGGCCGCCCATTTAAAATGGAGATGAGGAGGGTGAAGGGGTCCGTGCACTCTACTGCCCCCCCCCCAGTGGATATCGGGTGAGGTTGCGACTCCCTCCATGGTGGAATAGCCTGCAGACACTCGCTGCCTGGATTCACACACATGAATGGGCACCCGGGAGAGGGGGAGAATCCTTAACCCGCCGGAATGAGTGTGTGAGAGGGTCTGTGCTATCCACCTCCGGGATTCCATCCTGATTAGAATGGGACTGTTATTTGCTTCACTGTTTCGTGTCAGCCGTGGCTCAGTGAGTCTCTCCCTCCCGCCCCCCCGGCCCTTCCCCCGCTCCCCTCGCTGAGTCAGAAGGTCGTGGGTTCGAGTCCCACTCCAGTGACTCGAGCCCCATAGTCCAAGCCCGACACTCCCCAGTGCCAGTGGTGAGGGAGCCCCGCACTGTCGGAGGGGCAGTACTGAGGGAGTGCCGCACTGTCGGAGGGGCAGTACTGAGGGAGTGCCGCACTGTCGGAGGTGCAGTACTGAGGGAACGCCTCACTGTCGGAGGGGCAGTACTGAGGGAGCGCCGCACTGTCGGAGGGGCAGTACTGAGGGAGCCCCGCACTGTCGGAGGGGCAGTACTGAGGGAGTGCCGCACTGTCGGAGGGGCAGTACTGAGGGAGCGCCGCACTGTCGGAGGGGCAGTACTGAGGGAGTGCCACACTGTCGGAGGGGCAGTACTGAGGGAGCGCCGCACTGTCGGAGGGGCGGTACTGAGGGAGCGCTGTACTGTCGGAGGGGCAGTACTGAGGGAGTACTGCACTGTCGGAGGGGCAGTACTGAGGGAGCGCCGCACTGTCGGAGGGGCGGTACTGAGGGAGCGCCGTACTGTCGGAGGGGCAGTACTGAGGGAGTGCCGCACTGTCGGAGGGGCAGTACTGAGGGAGCGCCGCACTGTCGGAGGGGCAGTACTGAGGGAACGCCGCACTGTCGGAGGGGCGGTACTGAGGGAGCGCCGAACTGTCGGAGGGGCAGTACTGAGGGAGCGCCGCACTGTCGGAGGGGCAGTACTGAGGGAGCACCGCACTGTCGGAGGGGCAGTACTGAGGGAGCACCGCACTGTCGGATGGACAGTACTGAGGGAGCACCGCACTGTTGGAGGGGCAGTACTGAGGGAGCGCCGCACTGTCGGAGGGGCAGTACTGAGGGAGCACCGCACTGTCGGATGGACAGTACTGAGGGAGTGCCGCACTGTCGGAGGGGCAGTACTGAGGGAGTGTCGCACTGTCGGAGGGGCAGTACTGAGGGAGCGCCGCACTGTCGGAGGGGCAGTACTGAGTGAGCGCCGCACTGTCGGAGGGGCAGTACTGAGGGAGCGCCGCACTGTCGGAGGGGCAGTACTGAGGGAGTGCCGCACTGTCGGAGGGGCCGTCTTTCGGATGAGACGTTAAACCGAGGCCCCGTCTGCCCTCTCGGGTGGATGTAAAAGATCCCGGGGCCACTATTGGAAGAAGAGCAGGGGAGTTCTCCCCGGTGTCCTGGGGCCAATATTTATCCCTCGACCAACATCACTAAAACAGATGATCTGGGTCATTATCACATCGCTGTGTGTGGGAGCTTGCTGTGCGCTAATTGCCGTTTCTCACATTACAACAGTGACCACACTTTTCAACAAGAAAAAGTACTTCATCGGCTGTGAGGCATTTTGGGACGTCCCGCGGCGGTGAAGGGTTCTATATAAATGCAAGTCTGTCTTCATTGCTGTTTGTGCAAGCTGGGGATTTGGGAGTGGGTAATCACGTGGGCCTCAAGCTCTCGACCGAGTGTCCTGCTTTACTGCGTGTGTGTGTGTGTGTGTGTAACTGAGGGCAGGATCATGGTTCTATTGTGACGCCTCTACAGCCGAATAGCCCCGGGCACGAAGAAGGCGGCAGCGGTGTGAGGAATACAGGGCGCCCTGCAAACCCGTACTCCCTACCCCCTACCCTCCAGCGAGAGTCAGCACCTTCGAGATAGAGGAGGGGGGAGATGTGCGGAGGGAATAATTCCATTAACCGGCGGTATTTTCTAAGATGCGGAATGCGGATTAAGCAAGGATCGGGTGTGTGTCTCTTTGCCCCCCCGCCGGGACAGCTACTGACAGCATGAACTGTGTGTGACTGCTTGACTCATACTTAACCATCGCGATTTCAGCACAACATAGAGGGACAGGAATTATACATCAACTCCGTTTATATATATATATATATATATGTGTTCAAATACAGATCAGCACAGCAATAAAATGCTCTTGTTAATAGTCATTTGCTTGCCCTTCTCTCCTTCTGTGTATATATCGATATAAATTGCAGCTTTTTGTATATAAATTGATAATCACCATGAATTATGTGAAACTCTCAGCACTATATTGTAATGCTGGTATTGTACAAGATGCGAAACGGATTGAAGGCGAACTCTGGAATGGACCCCCGAACTTCTTAATAAAGCATATGGTGATAATCACGGCCTTTTTTGTCTGCTTATGTCATTATTTGTGTTTCTGCTCGGAGGAGTGAAAGGGGAAGGTGGCCGTGGCTCAGTGAGTAGCATTCTCTCTCTCGCCTCCGAGTCAGGAGATTGTGGGTTCGAGACCCCATTCCAGAGGTTCGAACCTGGAGGGAGCGCTGCACTGTCGGAGGGGCAGTACTGAGGGAGCGCCGCACTGTCGGAGGGGCAGTACTGAGGGAGCGCCGCACTGTCGGAGGGGCGGTACTGAGGGAGCGCTGCACTGTCGGAGGGGCAGTACTGAGGGAGTGTGGCACTGTCGGAGGGGCGGTACTGAGGGAGGGCCGCACTGTCGGAGGGGCAGTACTGAGGGAGCGCCGCACTGTCGGAGGGGCGGTACTGAGGGAGGGCCGCACTGTCGGAGGGGCAGTACTGAGGGAGCGCCGCACTGTCGGAGGGGCAGTACTGAGGGAGAGCCGCACTGACGGAGGGGCAGTACTGAGGGAGCACTGCACTGTCGGAGGGGCAGTACTGAGGGAGCGCCGCACTGTCGGAGGGGCAGTACTGAGGGAGCGCCGCACTGTCGGAGGGGCAGTACTGAGGGAGCTCCGCACTGTCGGAGGGGCAGTACTGAGGGAGCGCCGCACTGTCGGAGGGGCAGTACTGAGGGAGCGCCGCACTGTCGGAGGGGCCATCTTTCAGATGACATGATAAACCAAGCCGCTTGCCCTCTCGGGTGCATGTCAACGATCTCATGGCCAGTATTTCGATGAAGAGCAGTGGCGCGGGCAGCGGGGAGTACTCTCCGGTGTCCTGGGGCCGACATCTGTCCATCAACCAACACACCAGAAAACATATTATCCGGTCATTATCATCTTGCAGTTTGTGGGAGCTTGCTGTGCGCAAATTGGCTGCCACGCCTCCTGCGTTACGACAGCGACAGAAGTTACGTGCTGTATCAGGCGTAAAGCACCCCACACCTGGAGGACTGCGCACAGTTTTGGTCTCCACCTCTGAAGTCGGACATACTTGCTTTCCAGGCAGTGCAATGCAATGACGATTCACCAGATTGATCCCAGGGATTGGTGGGAGGTGAGGGGCGGACTGCCCTACGAGGAGACACTAAGGAGATTGGGGGCGATACTCACTGCAGTTTAGAAGAATGAGAGGTGATCTCATAACGTATAAAAGTCTTAAAGGGGTAGAATGGGGTAAGATGGTGAAAGGTACGGTTGAAATGGGCATATATTGGGCGGGGGTGAAGCCTCTCAGAGCCAAATAACCTGTTGTTGAGGGTGGGGGTTCTTTTTTTGTATGTGGCGAGGTTCAAAAAAGAAATGAGGGTGGATGGGAATGAGGAAGAGTTCAAAAGCAAGAAAGCGAATGCAAGTTACAGATAAACATCGAAACATAGAAACATAGAAACAGAAAATAGGTGCAGGAGTAGGCCATTCGGCCCTTCTAGCCTGCACCGCCATTCAATGAGTTCATGGCTGAACATGCAACTTCAGTACCCCCTTCCTGCTTTCTCGCCATACCCCTTGATCCCCCGAGTAGTAAGGACTTCATCCAACTCCCTTTTGAATATATTTAGTGAATTGGCCTCAACAACTTTCTGTGGCAGGGAATTCCACAGGTTCACCACTCTCTGGGTGAAGAAGTTTCTCCTCATCTCGGTCCTAAATGGCTTACCCCTTATCCTTAGACTGTGACCCCTGGTTCTGGACTTTCCCAACATTGGGAACATTCTTCCTGCATCTAACCTGTCTAAATCCGTCAGAATTTTAAACGTTTCTATGAGGTCCCCTCTCATTCTTCTGAACTCCAGTGAATACAAGCCCAGTTGATCCAGTCTTTCTTGATAGGTCAGTCCCGCCATCCTGGGAATCAGTCTGGTGAATCTTCGCTGCACTCCCTCAATAGCAAGAATGTCCTTCCTCAAGTTAGGAGACCAAAACTGTACACAATACTCCAGGTGTGGCCTCACCAAGGCCCTGTACAACTGTAGCAACACCTCCCTGCCCCTGTACTCAAATCCCCTCGCTATGAAGACCAACATGCCATTTGCTTTCTTAACCGCCTGCTGTACCTGCATGCCAACCTTCAATGACTGATGTACCATGACACCCAGGTCTCGTTGCACCTCCCCTTTTCCTAATCTGTCACCATTCAGATAATAGTCTGTCTCTCTGTTTTTACCACCAAAGTGGATAACCTCACATTTATCCACATTATACTTCATCTGCCATGCATTTGCTCACTCACCTAACCTATCCAAGTCGCTCTGCAGCCTCATAGCATCCTCCTCGCAGCTCACACTGCCACCCAACTTAGTGTCATCCGCAAATTTGGAGATACTACATTTAATCCCCTCGTCTAAATCATTAATGTACAGTGTAAACAGCTGGGGCCCCAGCACAGAACCTTGCGGTACCCCACTAGTCACTGCCTGCCATTCTGAAAAGTCCCCATTTACTCCTACTCTTTGCTTCCTGTCTGACAACCAGTTCTCAATCCACGTCAGCACACTACCCCCAATCCCATGTGCTTTAACTTTGCACATTAATCTCTTGTGTGGGACCTTGTCGAAAGCCTTCTGAAAGTCCAAATATACCACATCAACTGGTTCTCCTTTGTCCACTTTACTGGAAACATCCTCAAAAAATTCCAGAAGATTTGTCAAGCATGATTTCCCTTTCACAAATCCATGCTGACTTGGACCTATCATGTCACCATTTTCCAGATGTGCTGCTATGACATCCTTAATAATTGATTCCATCATTTTACCCACTACTGAGGTCAGGCTGACCGGTCTATAATTCCCTGTTTTCTCTCTCCCTCCTTTTTTAAAAAGTGGGGTTACATTGGCTACCCTCCACTCGATAGGAACTGATCCAGAGTCAATGGAATGTTGGAAAATGACTGTCAATGCATCCGCTATTTCCAAGGCCACCTCCTTAAGTACTCTGGGATGCAGTCCATCAGGCCCTGGGGATTTATCGGCCTTCAATCCCATCAATTTCCCCAACACAATTTCCCGACTAATAAGGATTTCCCTCAGTTCCTCCTCCTTACTAGACCCTCTGACCCCTTTTATATCTGGAAAGCTGTTTGTGTCCTCCTTAGTGAATACTGAACCAAAGTACTTGTTCAATTGGTCCGCCATTTCTTTGTTCCCCGTTATGACTTCCCCTGATTCTGACTGCAGGGGACCTACGTTTGTCTTTACTAACCTTTTTCTCTTTACATACCTATAGAAACTTTTGCAGTCCGTCTTAATGTTCCCTGCAAGCTTCTTCTCGTACTCCATTTTCCCTGCCCTAATCAAACCCTTTGTCCTCCTCTGCTGAGTTCTAAATTTCTCCCAGTCCCCAGGTTCGCTGCTATTTCTGGCCAATTTGTATGCCATTTCCTTGGCTTTAATACTATCCCTGATTTCCCTTGATAGCCACGGTTGAGCCACCTTCCCTTTTTTATTTTTACGCCAGACAGGAATGTACAATTGTTGTAATTCATCCATGCGGTCTCTAAATGTCTGCCATTGCCCATCCACAGTCAACCCCTTAAGTATCATTCGCCAATCTATCCTAGCCAATTCACGCCTCATACCTTCAAAGTTACCCTTCTTTAAGTTCTGGACCATGGTCTCTGAATTAACTGTTTCATTCTCCATCCTAATGTAGAATTCCACCATATTATGGTCACTCTTCCCCAAGGGGCCTCGCACAATGAGATTGCTAATTAATCCTCTCTCATTACACAACACCCAGTCTAAGATGGCCTCCCCCCTAGTTGGTTCCTCGACATATTGGTCTAGAAAACCATCCCTTATGCACTCCAGGAAATCCTCCTCCACCGTATTGCTTCCAGTTTGGTTAGCCCAATCTATGTGCATATTAAAGTCACCCATTATAACTGCTGCACCTTTATTGCATGCACCCCTAATTTCCTGTTTGATGCCCTCCCCAACATCACTACTACTGTTTGGAGGTCTGTACACAACTCCCACTAACGTTTTTTGCCCTTTGGTGTTCTGCAGCTCTACCCATATAGATTCCACATCATCCAAGCTAATGTCTTTCCTAACTATTGCATTAATCTCCTCTTTAACCAGCAATGCTACCCCACCTCCTTTTCCTTTTATTCTATCCTTCCTGAATGTTGAATACCCCTGGATGTTGAGTTCCCAGCCCTGATCATCCTGGAGCCACGTCTCCGTAATCCCAATCACATCATATTTGTTAACATCTATTTGCACAGTTAATTCATCCACCTTATTGCGGATACTCCTTGCATTAAGACACAAAGCCTTCAGGCTTGTTTTTTTAACACCCTTTGTCCTTTTAGAATTTTGCTGTACAGTGGCCCTTTTTGTTTTTTACCTTGGGTTTCTCTGCCCTCCACATTTCCTCATCTCCTTTCTGTTTTTTGCTTTTGTCTCCTGTTTGTTTCCCTCTGTCTCCCTGTATAGGTTCCCATCCCCCTGCCATATTAGTTTAACTCCTCCCCAACAGCACTAGCAAACACTCCCCCTAGGACATTGGTTCCGGTCCTGCCCAGGTGCAGACCGTCCGGTTTGTACTGGTCCCACCTCCCCCAGAACCGGTTCCAATGCCCCAGGAATTTGAATCCCTCCCTGCTGCACCACTGCTCAAGCCATGTATTCATCTGAGCTATCCTGCGATTCCTACTCTGACTAGCACGTGGCACTGGTAGCAATCCCGAGATTACTACTTTTGAGGTCCTACTTTTTAATTTAGCTCTTAGCTCCTTAAATTCGTTTCGTAGGACCTCATCCCTTTTTTTACCTATGTCGTTGGTACCAATGTGCACCACGACAACTGGCTGTTCTCCCTCCCATTTTAGAATGTCCTGCCCCCGCTCCGAGACATCCTTGACCCTTGCACCAGGGAGGCAACATACCATCCTGGAGTCTCGGTTGCGGCCACAGAAACGCCTATCTATTCCCCTTACAATTGAATCCCCTATCACTATCGCTCTCCCACTCTTTTTCCTGCCCTCTTGTGCAGCAAAGCCACCCACGGTGCCATGAACTTGGCTGCTGCTGCCCTCTCCTGATGAGTCATCTCCCTCAACAGTGCTCAAAGCAGTGTATCTGTTTTGCAGGGGGATGACCACAGGGGACCCCTGCACTACCTTCCTTGCACTACTCTTCCTGCTGGTCTTCCATTCCCTAGCTGGCTGTGGACCCTCCTCCTGTGGTATGACCAACTCTCTACACGTGCTACTCACGTCATTCTCAGCATCGTGGATGCTCCAAAGTGAATCCAGAGGGAGATTTGTCAATGGGAGTGTGTGGGGAGGTTGAATCAGTCAAATGGCCCCAGGTTAATTGGTTTGGGAGGGGGGAGAGGAGGGGGTGTTGTTGTTGTTGTTTTTTTGTGCGGTGACATTCAAAAAAGGGGAGGGGAGCACCAATGAGGAAAAGGGTGTGAAGCCTCCCAGAGTCAAATAGCCCCAGGTTGTTTGGGGGGGGATTGTTTGTGTGTGTGTGTGGGTGAGGTTCAAAAAAGGATTTGGGGAGAGGGAAATGAGAAAGAGTGGAAAAGAGAGAAAGAAAAAGCAGGTTACAGAGAGAGTTGTGTCAAGTGTCAAGAGTGTGTGAATGAAAAGAAAAACTACAAGCCGCCTACAACGCCCGGCGTGCCTCGGGAGAATGGCACATGCGCACTGCGGACCCGGTCAACGAAAGAAAAAAAACTACAAACAAACGCCTACAACTCCCGGTGTGCAGCGCGGGATTGCGCACATGCGCACCGCGGCTTGCGAGGAGGAACAAAAGGACTACAAGGCGCCTACAGCTTCCGGCGTGCATCGCGGGATGGGCGCAGGCGCAGTGCGGCGCGGGGCGGGAGAGAAAACTACAAGCCGCCTACAACTCGCGGGCGCCGCGCCTGCGCGCAGCGTCGGGGCGCCACGTCGCCCGACGTCAGTTCCGGGGGGCGGGGTGAGGAGGCGGCCATCTTGAGTCGGTTGGTTGCAGAATCGGAGGCGGCGGCGGAGCGACCGAGAGAGAGAGAGAGAGCGACCATGAACCCCGAGTAGTGAGTGGGGCCTGGGGCCTTGGGCCTGGGGGGGGCACACACACCCCCCACCCCCCGGGGATACCCCTCCCCCAATCCCCGGGGCTTTATTGTCCGCCGACACATATCCCCCCCAATTAAAGGGGAGGTGGTTAAAGGGGAGGGGCCTGCTCTCAGCCCACCCCCACCCCCCCACCCCCACCCCCACCCCCACACACTGGCCCCCCCCCCAAACCCCCATGACCCTTCAAACCCCACCCACCCCGCGGTCAAATAGCCGCAGGGACCGCCCCTTTAAGGGGGGGTAAGCGGGGTTCAGAGGTCGCAGCGGAGCCTTCAACCGTGACCTTCCCCCCCCCCTCCCCATCGTACCATTTCCCCCCCCCTCCCCATCGCACCATTCCCCCCCCCTCCCCATTTCCCCCCCCTCCCCATCGCCCCCCCCTCCCCATCGCCCCCCCCCTCCCCATCGCACCATTTCCCCCCCCCCCATCGCACCATTTCCCCCCCCCCTCCCCATCGCACCATTTCCCCCCCCCCCTCCCCATCGCACCATTCCCCCCCCCCTCCCCATCGCACCATTTCCCCCCCCCCTCCCCATCGCACCATTTCCCCCCCCCCTCCCCATCGCACCATTTCCCCCCCCCTCCCCATCGCCCCCTTCCCCCCCCCTCCCCATCGCACCATTCCCCCCCCCTCCCCATCGCACCCTTCCCCCCCCCTCCCCATCGCACCATTTCCCCCCCCCCTCCCCATCGCACCATTCCCCCCCCCCTCCCCATCGCACCATTTCCCCCCCCCTCCCCATCGCACCATTCCCCCCCCCCTCCCCATCGCACCATTTCCCCCCCCCCTCCCCATCGCACCATTCCCCCCCCCCTCCCCATCGCACCATTCCCCCCCCCTCCCCATCGCACCATTCCCCCCCCCCTCCCCATCGCACCATTTCCCCCCCCCCTCCCCATCGCACCATTCCCCCCCCCCTCCCCATCGCACCATTTCCCCCCCCCCTCCCCATCGCACCATTTCCCCCCCCCCTCCCCATCGCACCATTTCCCCCCCCCCTCCCCATCGCACCATTTCCCCCCCCCCTCCCCATCGCACCATTTCCCCCCCCTCCCCATCGCCCCCTTCCCCACTCTCCCCCCCCGCCACCTTTCCCCCCTCCTCCCCATCGCCCCCCCCTCCTCCCCGTCGCCCCTTTCCCTCCCCCATCGCCCCCTTTACCCCTCCCCCATCGCCCCTTCCCCCCCTTTGCCACCTTTCCCCCTTCCCCTATTGCCCCTCCCACCCCCCCCCATCGGCCCCTTTCTCCCCCCCCCCGCTCCCTAACCCTGGGTCTGTGTAACCAGTAAAGCCCCCCCCCCCCCCCCGGGTGCGGTGCAGGAGGGGGGAGTTGCTCGGTGAGGCGCCGGGTAACGGTGTGGAGAGACCCGGCCGGTTCCCCCGTGTCGGAGGGACTGAGCGTGAGGGCGGGACAAGAGTGCGGGATGCATGGCTCGGGGTGCGGGACGGGGATTCGGGGGTGGGGGGGTTTGGTCAGTATGGTGGGGAGGGGGTAGGTAAGGAATTCTTGCATCTCTCCAGCGCCTTTCACCACCACCGGACGTCCCACGGCGCCTCACAGCCAATGAAGTACTATCGGAGTGCGCTCACTGTTGTATTGTGGGAAACGCCAATTAGCGCACAGCAAGCTCCCACACACAGCGATGTGATAATGACCCAGATCATCTGTTTTAGTGATGTTGGTCGAGGGATAAATATTGGCCCCAGGACACCGGGGAGAACTCCCCTGCTCTTCTTCCAATAGTGGCCCCGGGATCTTTTACATCCACCCGAGAGGGCAGACGGGGCCTCGGTTTAACGTCTCATCCGAGAGACGGCCCCTCCGACAGTGCGGCGCTCCCTCAGTACTGCCCCTCCGACAGTGCGGCGCTCCCTCAGTACTGCCCCTCTGACAGTGCGGCGCTCCCTCAGCACTGCCCCTCCGACAGTGCGGCACTCCCTCAGTACTGCCCCTCCGACAGTGCGGCGCTCCCTCAGTACTGCCCCTCCGACAGTGCGGCGCTCCCTCAGTACAGCCCCTCCGACAGTGCGGCACTCCCTCAGTACCGCCCCTCTGACAGTGCGGTGCTCCCTCAGTACTGTCCCTCCGACAGTTCGGGGCTCCCTCAGTACTGCCCCTCCGACAATACTGGTATATGTGAAGGTAACAAGAGAATTGTGTCCAATTCTGGGCACCGTACTTTAGGGAGGATGTGAAGGCCCTGAAGAGGGTCCAGGGGGAGAGTGACCAGAACGGTCCCGGGGGGGATGAGGGACTTCAGTGAGGTGGGGAGACTGGAGAAGCCGGGGTTGTTCCCCGTGGAGCAGAGAAGGTTAAGGGGGAGATTTGATCGAGGTGTTCACAATCACGGGGGGTTCTGACGGAGTAAATCAGGAGGGACTGTTCCCGGGGGAGGGCCGGTAACCAGAGGGACACGGATTGACGATAATCGGCGATGGAACCAGAGGGGGAGACGAGGAGAATGTTTTGACGCAGCGAGTTGTTGTGATCGGGAACGCGCTGCCTGAAAGGGCGGTGGGAGCAGATTCAATCGTGACTTTCAAACCGGGAATTGGATCAATACTGGGACAGGAGAAATGTGCCGGGGCTGTGGGGAAAGAGCAGGGGGGGAGTGGGACTGATTGGATCGCTCTGTCACAGAGCCGGCACAGCACGGGCTCGAGGGGCCCCAATGGGATCCTCCTGTGCTGGGTGAGTCTGAGAGTTCCTGAGGTAGGTTGGGGGAGCGGCACTAATGAGCGTCTATTGATTAAAACAGTGGCCTGCCCAGCGTTACACTGTGAGCCTGTGTGTGTGTGTGTGTGTGTGTGTGTGTATTGACAACACAGCACACGGCCCACACTCGTGAGCTGTGGCCCAGGCTCCAGTTGACGTTACAGTCTCACCAGCAGCTGCGTATCCTTGCTGTGGACCATGCTCCTCTTCCTCTAGCGGGTGATTCCATTTCAAGAATCGTTTAAATTTGATATTACCCTCTCTATTCTCTCCCCCCCCATCATCACTGACTCTCCCTGGGGTTGTGGGTTCCACAGGAAACCATCCCTCATGCAAGCGACTTCCCGACTAGCCCAACCAGTGGCAGGGTATTCATAAGAAGGCAAGAATTCGGAGCAGGAGTCGGCCATTCGGCCCCTCTAGCCTGCTCCGCCATTATGACCTGTGAGGAGAGACTGGATCGACTGGGCTTCTACTCTCTGGAGTTTAGAAGGATGAGAGGGGATCTCGTAGGAATATATAAAATACTGACGGGACGGGACAGGTTAGATGCAGGAAGAATGTTCCCAATGTTGGGGAAGTCCAGAACCAGGGGTCACAGTCTAAGGATAAAGGGGTGAGCCATTTAGGACCGAGATGAGGAGAAACTTCTTCACCCAGAGAGTGGTGAACCTGTGGAATTCTCTACCACAGAAAGTTGTTGGGGGCCAGTTCGTTGGATATATTCAAAAGTGAGTTAGATGTGGCCCTGTCGGAGGGGCAGTACTGAGGGAGCGCCACACTGTCGGAGGGGCAGTACTGAGGGAGCGCCGCACTGTCGGAGGGGCGGTACTGAGGGAGCGCCGCACTGTCGGAGGGGCAGTACTGAGGGAGTGCCACACTGTCGGAGGGGCAGTACTGAGGGAGCGCCGCACTGTCGGAGGGGCAGTACTGAGGGAGTGCCACACTGTCGGAGGGGCAGTACTGAGGGAGCGCCGCACTGTCGGAGGGGCAGTACTGAGGGAGCGCCGCACTGTCGGAGGGGCAGTACTGAGGGAGCGCCACACTGTCGGAGGGGCAGTACTGAGGGAGCGCCGCACTGTCGGAGGGGCAGTACTGAGGGAGCGCCGCACTGTCGGAGGGGCAGTACTGAGGGAGCGCCGCACTGTCGGAGGGGCAGTACTGAGGGAGCGCCGCACTGTCGGAGGGGCAGTACTGAGGGAGCGCCGCACTGTCGGAGGGGCAGTACTGAGGGAGCGCCGCACTGTCGGAGGGGCAGTACTGAGGGAGCGCCGCACTGTCGGAGGGGCAGTACTGAGGGAGCGCCGCACTGTCGGAGGGGCAGTACTGAGGGAGCGCCGCACTGTCGGAGGGGCGGTACTGAGGGAGCGCCACACTGTCGGAGGGGCAGTACTGAGGGAGCGCCGCACTGTCGGAGGGGCGGTACTGAGGGAGCGCCGCACTGTCGGAGGGGCAGTACTGAGGGAGCGCCGCACTGTCGGAGGGGCAGTACTGAGGGAGCGCCGCACTGTCGGAGGGGCAGTACTGAGGGAGCGCCGCACTGTCGGAGGGGCAGTACTGAGGGAGAGCTCGGAGTGGAGCTGTGCTCCGTACTCCAAGCGAACGAGGGGTGAATCAGAAGCAGACCCACTGCTGTGCCCGCCCGATATTCGCTCGAGGGGAGAGTCGCTGGATCAGGCAAAGGGGCCCTTTCCTGCAATCCTGAGGCCAATTCTAATGCCCCCTCCGCTCCCTCAGTACTGCCCCTCCGACAGTGCGGCGCTCCCTCAGTACCGCCCCTCCGACAGTGCGGTGCTCCCTCAGTACTGCTCCTCCGACAGCGCAGTACGGTGCTCCCTCAGTACTGCCCCTCCGACAGTGCGGCACTCCCTCAGTATTGCCCCTCCGACAGTGCTCCCTCAGTACCGCCCCTCCGACAGTGCAGCGTTCCCTCAGTACTGCCCTTCCGACAGTGCGGCACTCCCTCAGTATTGCCCCTCCGACAGTGCGGCACTCCCTCAGTATTGCCCCTCCGACAGTGTGGCGCTCCCTCAGTACTGGTATATACTTCAATGCAAGGAGTATAGCGAATAAGGCGGATGAGCTCAGAGCACAGGTAGACATTTGGGAGTATGACATAGCCAATAAAGAGACATGGCTGAAAGAGGGGCAGGTTTGGCAGCCTAATATTCCAGCTTACAGGATTTTTAGATGGGACAGAGAGGGGGTAAAAATCGTGAGGAGGGATGATATGTTAGAGGGATCATCAAATGAGGCCATATGAGTCGAACTGAAAAATAAAAAAGGGGTGATCACACTGCTGGGCGTGTATTATAGACCCCCAAACAGTGGGAGGGAGATAGAGGAGCAAATATGTCGGCAAATTGCTGTGAAGTCCAGAAACCATAGGGTAGTAATAGTAGGGGATTTCAACTATCCAAATATTGATTGGGACAAATTTAGTGTGAAGGGTATAGAGGGTGCAGAATTCCTAAAATGCATTCAAGGGAACTTTTGTAGTCACTTTTAAGAGATGGTTGGATGGGCACTTGAAGTGCAGTAACCTGCAGGGTTACGGACCTAGAGCTGGTGATTGGGATTAGACCTTTTGTTGGATGGAGCAGATATAATGGTAAGTACTGCAGGGAATCGAATACGGCCAGGGTGATCTCCTGCACTAGTGTCGATCGCCTGGATGGGTCGGAGAGGAATTTTCCCAGATTTTTTTCTCCCTAAATTGACCTGGGTTTTTATCTGGTTTTGCCTTTCCCAGGAGATCCCATGGCTCCGGTTGGGGTGGAGTGCAGAATGTTTCAGTGTAAGGGGTGTCGCGGTTGTGTGGGGTGGACTGGTTGGGCCGGGTGCTCTTTACCTTTCCGCCATTGTTCATAGGTTTATATGTAACCTTCAGGGCTGCTGACCGAGGGCCGTGCGGCTCTTTGTCGGCCGGCGCGGACACGATGGGCCGGAATGGCCTCCTTCTGCGCTGTAAATTTCTACTGCTCCTCCAACAGTGCGGCGCAGTGATGCCTTGTGTGTGTGTGTGTGTGAATCCCCCGATTCCCATCGCTCCACCATCGGTGGCCGTGCCTTCAGCTGCCTGGGCCCCAAGCTCTGGAACTCCCACCCTAAACCTCTCCGCCTCTCTCTCCTCCTTGAAAACACTCCTTAAAACCCACCTCTGTGACCCAGCTTTTGGTCGCCCGTCCCTAATGTCTCCCCATGCGGCCCGGTGCCAAGTTTTGCCTGATTCACGCTCCTGTGAAGCGCTTTAGAATGTTGAGGTTGGACCACTCGGCATTATACTCGGGGTGGGGTGGGGGGGGGCGCGCTTCTTCCCAGGGACAGCGTTTCAATCTTGGAAGAACTCCGTGGACAGGGGCCGAGTTAATTCAGTCTTACGCTGGCGGGTAGACAGGAGTAGCATGGGGAGAGAGGGGCGAGGGAACGGCTGACAGATCCTGATCTTAACCACGTCTCTCCCCTTAACACTTGCCGCTGTTTCTGATTCCAGTGACTATTTGTTCAAGTTGCTGCTGATAGGAGATTCCGGGGTGGGAAAATCTTGCCTCCTTCTCCGGTTTGCTGTAAGTATATGATTTATGATCCCGCGTCCCTCCTGGTTATCAGTTTAGGGTGCCCAGTATCACCCATCACACACTCCCAGGGCAGGTACAGCACGGGGTTAGATACAGAGTAAAGCTCCCTCTACACTGTCCCATCAAACACTCCCAGGGCAGGTACAGCACGGGGTTAGATACAGAGTAAAGCTCCCTCTATACTGTCCCATCAAACACTCCCAGGGCAGGTACAGCACGGGGTTAGATACAGAGTAAAGCTCCCTCTACACTGTCCCATCAAACACTCCCAGGGCAGGTACAGGGGGTTAGATACAGAGTAAAGCTCCCTCTACACTGTCCCATCACGCACTCCCGGGGCAGGTACAGCATGGGGTTAGATACAGAGTAAAGCTCCCTCTACACTGTCCCATCAAACACTCCCAGGGCAGGTACAGCACGGGGTTAGATACAGAGTAAAGCTCCCTCTAAACTGTCCCATCAAACACTCCCAGGGCAGGGACAGCATGGGGTTGCAGACAGATTCAGGTGAATTTATAATGGGGAACAAAGAAATGGCAGACCAATTGAACAAATACTTTGGTTTTGTCTTCACTAAGGAAGACGCAAATAACCTTCTGGAAATATTAGGCATTCGAGGGTCTAGCGAAAAGAAGGAACTGAAGGAAATTCTTATTAGTCAGGAAATTGCGTTCAGGAAATTGATGTGATTGAAGGCCGATAAATCCCCGGGGCCTGATAGTCTGCATCCCAGAGTACTTAAGGAAGTGGCCCTAGAAATAGTGGATGCATTGGTGATCATTTTCCAACAGTCTATTGACTCGGGATCAGTTCCTATGGACTGGAGGGTAGCTAATGTAACACAACTTTTAAAAAAAGGAGGGAGAGAGAAAACGGGTAATTATAGACCGGTTAGCCTGACATCAGTAGTGGGGAAAATGTTGGAATCAATTATTAAGGATGAAATAGCAGCGCATTTGGAAAGCAGTGACAGGATCGGTCCAAGTCAGCATGGATTTATGAAAGGGAAATCATGCTTGACAAATCTTCTGGAATTTTTTGAGGATGTAACTAGCAGAGTGGACAAGGGAGAACCAGTGGATGTGGTGTATTTGGACTTTCAAAAGGCTGTTGACAAGGTCCCACACAAGAGATTGGTGTGTAAAATTAAAGCACATGGCATTGGGGTAATGTATTGACGTGGATAGAGAACTGGTTGGCAGACAGGAAGCAGAGAGTCGGGATAAACGGGTCCTTTTCAGAATGGCAGGCAGTGACTAGTGGGGTGTCGCAGGGCTCAGTGCTGGGACCCCAGCTATTTACAATATACATCAATGATTTAGATGAAGGAATTGAGTGTAATATCTCCAAGTTTGCAGATGACACTAAACTGGGTGGCGGTGTGAGCTGTGAGGAGGATGCTAAGAGGCTGCAGGGTGACTTGGACAGGTTAGGTGAGTGGGCAAATACATGGCAGATGCAGTATAATGTGGATAAATGTGAGGTTATCCACTTTGGTGGCAAAAAGAGGAAGACAGAATATTATCTGAATGGTGACAGATTAGGAAAAGGGGAGGTGCAACGAGATCTGGGTGTCATTGAAAGTTGTTATGCAGGTACAGCAGGCGGTGAAGAAGGCAAAAGGTATGTTGGCCTTCATAGCGAGAGGATTTGAGTATAGGAGCAGGGAGGTCTTACTGCAGTTGTACAGGGCCTTGGTGAGGCCTCACCTGGAATATTGTGTTCAGTTTTGGTCTCCTAATCTGAGGAAGGACGTTCTTGCTATTGAGGGAGTGCAGCGAATGTTCACCAGACTGATTCCCGGGATGGCAGGACTGACATATGAGGAGAGACTGGATCAACTGGGCCTTTATTCACTGGAATTTAGAAGAATGAGAGGGGATCTCAAAGAAACATATAAAATTCTGATGGGATTGGACAGGTTAGATGCAGGAAGAATGTTCCCGCTGCTGGGTAGTTCCAGAACCAGGGGTCACAGTCTAAGGATAAGGGGTAAGCCATTTTGGACCGAGATGAGGAGAAACTTCTTCACCCAGAGAGTTGTGAACCTGTGGAATTCTCTACCACAGAAAGTTGTTGAGGCCAGTTTGTAAAATATATTTAGAAGGGAGTTAGATGTGGCCCTTACGGCTAAAGGGATCAAGGGGTATGGAGAGAAAGCAGGAAAGGGGTAGTGAGGGAATGATCAGCCATGATCTTATTGAATGGTGGTGCAGGCTCGAAGGGCCGAATGGCCTACTCCTGCAACTAATTTCTATGTTTCTATGTTAGATACAGAGTAAAGCTTCCTCTACACTGTCCCATCAAACACTCCCAGGGCAGGTACAGCACGGGGTTAGATACAGAGTAAAGCTCCCTCTGCACTGTCCCATCAAACACTCCCAGGGCAGGTACAGGGGGTTAGATACAGAGTAAAGCTCCCTCTACACTGTCCCATCAAACACTCCCAGGGCAGGTACAGGGGGTTAGATACAGAGTAAAGCTCCCTCTACACTGACCCATCAAACACTCCCAGGGCAGGTACAGGGGGTTAGATACAGAGTAAAGCTCCCTCTACACTGCCCCATCAAACACTCCCAGGGCAGGTGCAGCACGGGGTTAGATACAGAGTAAAGCTCCCTCTACACTGTCCCATCAAACACTCCCAGGGCAGGTACAGCATGGGGTTAGATACAGAGTAAAGCTCCCTCTACACTGTCCCATCAAACACTCCCAGGGCAGGTACAGCACGGGGTGAGTGTGGTTCGATGCCGTGGGCTGCCCTGTATAAAAGGTTCACTCAATGCGTTCCTTTGCCAGGATGACACCTACACCGAGAGTTATATCAGCACCATCGGTGTCGACTTCAAGATCAGAACGATTGAGTTAGATGGCAAAACCATCAAACTACAGATTGTGAGTATCGCTCCTCAGTCCGGGCAGGACAAAGTCCTGGAATACTGCGTATAGTTTTGGTCTCCATATTTACGAAAGGATATATTTGCATTGGAGGCAGTTTAGAGAAGGTTCACTCGGTTGATTCCTGAGATGAGGGGGTTGACTTATGAGGAAAGGTTGAGCAGGTTGGGCCTCTACTCATTGGAGTTCAGAAGAATGAGAGGTGATCTTATCGAAACGTACAAGATAATGAGGGGGCTGGACAGGGTGGATGCAGAGAGGATGTTTCCCCTCGTGGGGGAATCTGGAACTAGGGGGCATCATCTCAGAATAAGGGGCCGCCCATTTAGGACTGAGATGAGGAATTTCTTCTCGGAGGGTTGTAAATCTGTGGAACTCGCTGCCCCAGAGAGCTGTGGAGGCTGGGTCATTGAATATATTTAAGACAGAGATAGACCGATTTTTGAGCGATAAGGGAGTGAAGGGTTATGGGGAGCGGGCGGGGAAGTGGAGCTGAGTCCATGATCGGATCAGCCATGATCGTATTAAATGGCGGAGCAGGTTCGAGGGGCCGAATGGCCGACTCCTGCTCCTGTTTCTTGTGTTCTTACGAAGGTTCGTCACAGGTTGGGGGGTGTTTGCGGGTGGTACCAGCTAGGACCTGATGTAAGCACAGGAGGAGGCCATTCAGCCCCTCGAGCCTGTTACATTAGGAACAGGAGGAGGCCATTCAGCCCCTCGAGCCTGTTACATTAGGAACAGGAGGAGGCCATTCAGCCCCTCGAGCCTGTTACATTAGGAACAGGAGGAGGCCATTCAGCCCCTTGAGCCGGTTACATTAGGAACAGGAGGAGGCCATTCAGCTCCTCGAGCCTGTTACATTAGGAACAGGAGGAGGCCCATTCAGCCCCTCGAGTCTGTTACATTAGGAACAGGAGGAGGCCATTCAGCCCCTCGAGCCTGTTACATTAGGAACAGGAGGAGGCCATTCAGCCCCTCGAGCCTGTTACATTAGGAACAGGAGGAGGCCATTCAGCCCCTCGAGCCTGTTACATTAGGAACAGGAGGAGGCCATTCAGCCCCTCGAGCCTGTTACATTAGGAACAGGAGGAGGCCATTCAGCCCCTCGAGCCTGTTACATTAGGAACAGGAGGAGGCCATTCAGCCCCTCGAGCCTGTTACATTAGGAACAGGAGGAGGCCATTCAGCCCCTCGAGCCTGTTACATTAGGAACAGGAGGAGGCCATTCAGCCCCTCGAGCCTGTTACATTAGGAACAGGAGGAGGCCATTCAGCCCCTCGAGCCTGTTACATTAGGAACAGGAGGAGGCCATTCGGCCCCTCGAGCCTGTTACATTAGGAACAGGAGGAGGCCATTCAGCCCCTCGAGCCTGTTACATTAGGAACAGGAGGAGGCCATTCAACCCCTCGAGTCTGTTACATTAGGAACAGGAGGAGGCCATTCAGCCCCTCGAGCCTGTTACATTAGGAACAGGAGGAGGCCATTCGGCCCCTCGAGCCTGTTACATTAGGAACAGGAGGAGGCCATTCAGCCCCTCGAGCCTGTTACATTAGGAACAGGAGGGGGCCATTCAGCCCCTCGAGCCTGTTACATTAGGAACAGGAGGAGGCCATTCAGCCCCTCGAGCCTGTTACATTCAGAACAGGAGGAGGCCATTCAACCCCTCGAGTCTGTTACATTAGGAACAGGAGGAGGCCATTCAGCCCCTCGAGCCTGTTACATTCGTTACAGGAGGAGGCCATTCAGCCCTTCGAGCCTGTTACATTCGTTACAGGAGGAGGCCATTCAGCCCCTCGAGCCGGTTACATTCGTTAAAGGAGGGGGCCATTCAGCCCCTTGAGCCGGTTACATTAGGAACAGGAGGAGGCCATTCAGCTCCTCGAGCCTGTTACATTAGGAACAGGAGGAGGCCCATTCAGCCCCTCGAGTCTGTTGCACAGGAACAGGAGGAGGCCATTCAGCCCCTCGAGCCTGTTACATTAGGAACAGGAGGAGGTCATTCAGCCCCTCGAGCCTGTTACATTAGGAACAGGAGGAGGCCATTCAGCCCCTCGAGCCTGTTACATTAGGAACAGGAGGAGGCCATTCAGCCCCTCGAGCCTGTTACATTAGGAACAGGAGGAGGCCGTTCAGCCCTTGGGTTAAGTCAAATAAAGACTCTTCTCTCAACACCCCCACTCTCTCCCTCCCAACTCCCTCAACCCCACCTGTCTGGCCGGGTGATTGACAGGGCCCTGGTGAGACCACACCTGCAGTATTGTGCACAGTTCTGGTCTCCTTACCCAAGGAAGGATATACTGGCCATAGAGGGAGTGCAGCGAAGGTTCACCAGACTGATTCCTGGGATGGGGGGATTGTCCTATGAGGAGAGATTGAGCAGACTGGGCCGATATTCTCTGGAGTTTAGAAGAATGAGAGGGGATCCCATTGAAACACACACAATACTTACAGGGCTTGACAGGGTAGATGCAGGGAGGGTGTTTCCCCCCCGGGGCTGGGGAGTCTAGAACCAGGGCTCACAGTCTCAGGATAGGGGCTCGGCCATTTAGGACGGAGATGAGGAGGGATTTCTTCACTCAGAGGGGGGTGAATCTTTGGAATTCTCTGCCCCAGAGGGCCGTGGGAGGCTCAGTCTTCGAGGCCGAGGTCGGGAGATTTTTGGATATTAAGGGAATCGAGGGATCGGGCGGGAAAGTGGAGTTGGGGTCGAAGGTCGGCCGCGATCTGATTGGATGGCGGAGCAGGCTCGAGGGGCCGAATGGCCGACTCCTGCTCCTATTTCTTGTGAATGCGGCCGAGATGTGATGGGGATGAAAAGAGGGGAATTGGACCTGGGTTCCCTGCGCCCCCCCCAGGCCTGATCACTCTCGCCTGTCCTGTCCGGGGTGGAACACGGAGCACCTCCAGACCCAGGCCAGCGCGCTAGGAACCCCGATATCTCGGCCCGCTGACTCTCAGCCATCTCTCCTCTTCTCTTGTTAGTGGGACACGGCCGGACAGGAACGGTTCCGCACTATCACATCGAGTTACTACCGAGGAGCCCATGGCATTATTGTGGTGTACGATGTTACAGACCAGGTGAGCTCAATGGAGAACAGACTTCCTCTCCCATCGAAGCCCACCCCTCCCGTCCCCTAACCCTCCCATCGAAGCCCACCCCTCCCGTCCCCTAACAATCCCATCGAAGCCCACCCCTCCCGTCCCCTAACTCTCCCATCGAAGCCCACCCCTCCCGTCCCCTAACCCTCCCATCGAAGCCCACCCCTCCCGTCCCCTAACCCTCCCATCGAAGCCCACCCCTCCCGTCCCCTAACTCTCCCATCGAAGCCCACCCCTCCCGTCCCCTAACTCTCCCATCGAAGCCCACCCCTCCCGTCCCCTAACCCTCCCATCGAAGCCCACCCCTCCCGTCCCCTAACCCTCCCATCGAAGCCCACCCCTCCCGTCCCCTAACTCTCCCATCGAAGCCCACCCCTCCCGTCCCCTAACCCTCCCATCGAAGCCCACCCCTCCCGTCCCCTAACTCTCCCATCGAAGCCCACCCCTCCCGTCCCCTAACCCTCCCATCGAAGCCCACCCCTCCCGTCCCCTAACCCTCCCATCGAAGCCCACCCCTCCCGTCCCCTAACTCTCCCATCGAAGCCCAACACTCCCGTCCCCTAACTCTCCCATCGAAGCCCACCCCTCCCGTCCCCTAACCCTCCCATCGAAGCCCACCCCTCCCGTCCCCTAACTCTCCCATCGAAGCCCACCCCTCCCGTCCCCTAACCCTCCCATCGAAGCCCACCCCTCCCGTCCCCTAACTCTCCTATCGAAGCCCATCCCTCCCGTCCCCTAACCCTCCCATCGAAGCCCACCCCTCCCGTCCCCTAACTCTCCCATCGAAGCCCACCACTCCCGTCCCCTAACTCTCCCATCGAAGCCCACCACTCCCGTCCCCTAACTCTCCCATCGAAGCCCACCACTCCCGTCCCCTAACTCTCCCATCGAAGCCGACCCCTCCCGTCCCCTAACCCTCCCATCGAAGCCCATCCCTCCCGTCCCCTAACTCTCCCATCGAAGCCCACCCCTCCCGTCCCCTAACCCTCCCATCGAAGCCCATCCCTCCCGTCCCCTAACCCTCCCATCGAAGCCCACCCCTCCCGTCCCCTAACCCTCCCATCGAAGCCCATCCCTCCCGTCCCCTAACTCTCCCATCGAAGCCCACCCCTCCCGTCCCCTAACCCTCCCATCGAAGCCCACCCCTCCCGTCCCCTAACCCTCCCATCGAAGCCCATCCCTCCCATCCCCTAACCCTCCCATCGAAGCCCACCCCTCCCGTCCCCTAACCCTCCCATCGAAGCCCATCCCTCCCGTCCCCTAACTCTCCCATCGAAGCCCATCCCTCCCGTCCCCTAACTCTCCCATCGAAGCCCACCCCTCCGTCCCCTAACTCTCCCATCGAAGCCCATCCCTCCAGTCCCCTAACCCCCCCATCAAAGCCCATCTCTCCAGTCCCCTAACTCTCCCATCGAAGCCCACCCCTCCCGTCCCCTAACCCTCCAGTCCCCTAACTCTCCCATCGAAGCCCATCCCGAACTCCTGGCCGGCCTCCCACATTCTACCCTATGCAAACTAGAGGTGATCCAAAACTCGGCTGCCCCCAGTCCGAACTCACACCGAGTCCCGCTCACCCATCACCCACTGTGCTCACTGCCCCGTGTCCTAACTCGCACCGAGTCCCGCTCATCCATCACCCCCTGTGCTCGCTGACCTACATTGGCTCCCGGTTAAGCAATATCGGGTTCAGCAGCCAAGGAAGGGCCAGAGGACTGCAATCTAACCTCGCTCTCTCCCGCCACAGGAGTCGTACAATAACATCAAGCAGTGGCTCCAGGAGATTGATCGTTATGCCAGTGAAAATGTGAACAAACTGTTAGTCGGAAACAAGTGTGACCTGACGACCAAGAAAGTGGTTGATTATACGACAGCGAAGGTGAGAACCAGGGGAGGTGGGGTACGGGTCCCACACACACTGACTCTCACTGGGGTACAGTCCCACACACACTGACTCTCACTGGGGTACGGGTCCCACACACACTGACTCTCACTGGGGTACAGTCCCACACACACTGACTCTCACTGGGGTACGGGTCACACACACACTGACTCTCACTGGGGTACGGGTCCCACACACACTGACTCTCACTGGGGTACAGTCCCACACACACTGACTCTCACTGGGGTACGGGTCACACACACACTGACTCTCACTGGGGTACGGGTCACACACACACTGACTCTCACTGGGGTACGGGTCACACACACACTGACTCTCACTGGGGTACGGGTCCCACACTCACTGACTCTCACTGGGGTACGGGTCCCACACACACTGACTCTCACTGGGGTACGGGTCCCACACACACCGACTCTCACTGGGGTACGGGTCCCACACACACTGACTCTCACTGGGGTACGGGTCCCACACACACTGACTCTCACTGGGGTACAGTCCCACACACACTGACTCTCACTGGGGTACGGGTCCCACACACACTGACTCTCACTGGGGTACAGGTCCCACACACACCGACTCTCACTGGGGTACGGGTCCCACACACACTGACTCTCACTGGGGTACGGGTCCCACACACACTGACTCTCACTGGGGTACAGTCCCACACACACTGACTCTCACTGGGGTACAGTCCCACACACACTGACTCTCACTGGGGTACAGTCCCACACACACTGACTCTCACTGGGGTACAGTCCCACACACACTGACTCTCACTGGGGTACAGTCCCACACACACTGACTCTCACTGGGGTACGGGTCCCACACACACTGACTCTCACTGGGGTACAGTCCCACACACACTGACTCTCACTGGGGTATAGTCCCACACACACTGACTCTCACTGGGGTATAGTCCCACACACACTGACTCTCACTGGGGTACAGTCCCACACACACTGACTCTCACTGGGGTACAGTCCCACACACACTGACTCTCACTGGGGTATAGTCCCACACACACTGACTCTCACTGGGGTACAGTCCCACACACACTGACTCTCACTGGGGTATAGTCCCACACACACTGACTCTCACTGGGGTACAGTCCCACACACACTGACTCTCACTGGGGTATAGTCCCACACACACCGACTCTCACTGGGGTACAGTCCCACACACACTGACTCTCACTGGGGTACAGTCCCACACACACTGACTCTCACTGGGGTACAGGTCCCACACACACTGACTCTCACTGGGGTACAGTCCCACACACACTGACTCTCACTGGGGTACGGGTCCCACACACACTGACTCTCACTGGGGTACGGGTCCCACACACACTGACTCTCACTGGGGTACAGTCCCACACACACTGACTCTCACTGGGGTACAGTCCCACACACACTGACTCTCACTGGGGTACAGTCCCACACACACTGACTCTCACTGGGGTACGGGTCCCACACACACTGACTCTCACTGGGGTACGGGTCCCACACACACTGACTCTCACTGGGGTACGCGTCCCACACACACTGACTCTCACTGGGGTACGGGTCCCACACACACTGACTCTCACTGGGGTACGAGTCCCGCACACACTGACTCTCACTGGGGTACGGGTCCCACACACACTGACTCTCACTGGGGTACAGTCCCACACACACTGACTCTCACTGGGGTACAGTCCCACACACACTGACTCTCACTGGGGTACGGGTCCCACACACACACACACACACACTCCGTTACGAACCCCTGTGCTTTGCCCGTGCAGGAGTTTGCTGACTCGCTGGGAATCCCGTTTCTGGAGACGAGCGCCAAGAACGCGACAAACGTGGAGCAGGCCTTCATGACCATGGCCGCCGAGATCAAGAAGCGAATGGGCCCCGGGGCGACAGTGGGCAGCGACCGGCCCAATCTCAAAATCGAGAGCTCCCCCGTCAAACCCTCGGGAGGGGGCTGCTGCTGAGAGTGCGAGAGGGGAGGGGTGTGTGTGCGCGCGTGCGCGTGGGGTGGGGGGTGGCCAGGGGGCGTGGGGAGCGTCGCGGGGGAATCGCGGGCGGGAACGGGGCTGGAGCTGGAACCATCGGCAAAGCAACTCCCAAAGACCCCTTCCCTCCCGGAAACAGGCGCGAGCAGCCCCCCCCCCACTGCCATTTCTGGCTCCCCCCCCCCCCCGCCGCAGACTCGGGGGGGAGGGGGACCTCCCGCTCCCAGCCCCGTCCGAGAGAGAGAGGGGGACAGTTGCACAATGCCCAGAGAGAGGGGGAACACAGACACACACACTGCGTCAGGCCGAGCTCGTTTCCCCCTCTCACCCCTCCACCTCGTTCCCGTCTCTCTCTCTCTCTCTCTCTCTCTCTCTCCCTCCCTCCCTCTGTCCGTGTGTCTGTGTGTGGCGTGTGTGTGGGCTTCTCCGTCTGTCTCTCTCTCACTGTTACCAATTAATTAAACGCTCGGATCACGGTCTGTTTCGGTCGCTTGCAGAATTTATGGATTTCCTGTAACTACCTGTTTACTACAGACCGGACTTACCCCCTCCACCTCCAGTATAGCTACCGTGCCCCAACTCACTCCCCCCTCTCCGTCTGTCTCTCCCTCCCCCCCCTCTCGCCCCTCCCTCCCCCCTCGCCCCTCCCTCCCCCTCTCGCCCCTCCCTCCCCCTCTCGCCCCTCCCTCCCCCTCTCGCCCCTCCCCCCCTCGCCCCCTCGCCCCTTCCTCCCTCCCCTCGCCCCTTCCTTCCTCCCTCCCCCCTCGCCCCTTCCTCCCTCCCCCCCTCTCACCCCTCCCTCCCCCCTCGCCCCTCCCTCCCCCCTCTCGCCCCTCCCTCCCCTTCTCGCCCCTCCCTCCCCCTCTCGCCCCTCCCTCCCCCTCTCGCCCCTCCCCCCTCCCTCGCCCCTCCCCCCTCCCTCGCCCCTCCCCCCTCCCTCGCCCCTCCCCTCCCTCGCCCCTCCCCCCTCCCTCGCCCCTCCCCCTCCCTCGCCCCTCCCCCTCCCTCGCCCCTCCCCTCCCTCGCCCCTCCACCCCTCCCCCCTCCCTCGCCCCTCCCCCCCTCCCTCGCCCCCCCCCCCTCCCTCGCCCCTCCCTCCCTCCCTCGCCCCTCCCTCCCCTCCCTCGCCCCTCCCTCCCCTCCCTCGCCCCTCCCTCCCTCCCTCGCCCCTCCCTCCCTCCTCGCCCCTCCCTCCCCTCCCTCGCCCCTCCCTCCCCTCCCTCGCCCCTCCCTCCCCTCCCTCGCCCCTCCCTCCCCTCCCTCGCCCCTCCCTCCCCTCCCTCGCCCCTCCCTCCCCTCCCTCGCCCCTCCCTCCCTCCCTCGCCCCTCCCTCCCCTCCCTCGCCCCTCCCTCGCCCCTCCCTCCCCTCCCTCGCCCTCCCCTCCCCTCCCTCGCCCCTCCCTCCCCTCCCTCGCCCCTCCCTCCCCTCCCTCGCCCCTCCCTCCCCTCCCTCGCCCCTCCCTCCCCTCCCTCGCCCCTCCCTCCCCTCCCTCGCCCCTCCCTCCCCTCGCCCCTCCCTCCCCTCCCTCCCCTCCCTCGCCCCTCCCTCCCCCTCTCACCCACTCCCTCCCCCTCCCCCTCCTCCCTCCCCCCTCCCTCCCTCCCCCCTCCCTCCCTCCCCCTCCCCCCTCCCTCCCTCCCCCCCTCCCCCCCCTCCCCCCCTCCCCCCTCCCCCTCCCCCCCCTCCCTCCCTCCCCCCCTCCCTCCCTCCCTCCCCCCTCCCTCCCTCCCCCCCTCCCTCCCTCCCCCCTCCCTCCCCCCTCCCCCCTCCCTCCCTCCCCCCTCCCCCCTCCCTCCCCCCTCCCCCCTCCCTCCCTCCCCCCTCCCTCCCTCCCTCCCTCCCCCCTCCCTCCCTCCCTCCCTCCCCCCTCCCTCCCTCCCTCCCTCCCCCCTCCCTCCCTCCCTCCCTCCCCCTCTCACCCACTTCTCCCCCCCCCCTCACCCACTTCTCCCCCCCCCCCCCCCCCGGGCCGTCTCTCTCGGTGTATAATGTATATAATAGAGCTCCGACTCTCAGGACGGTTTATTTGTGTTTTCGATATCTTTGCATTTCGAGTTTGTGTCCAGATCCACACATCTTTCTTTTTGTAAACACACACACACACGCAGCCCGGTTTCCCGCAGTTATGACGGGCGCTCGTTCCCGGTTATCATGGTTTTGGAAACGTGTGGCTTTATAGTACGGAAATAAAGTCTGTCGTGGATCTGTTTTCTGAACACGGTCTCGGTCTGTCCCTTACACCGAAGCTCACCCACAAACACTCTGCTCCGACGGCAGTGAACGGGGAGATCGGCTGATTTCGGAGGAGCCGCTACAATCGGGAATGATCCTCAGCGTGATCCTGGAGTACGGGCAGATTCCCGTCCCCTACCACAGGCTCGAGCCTCCTGCTGGACTGGGGGGGGGGCTGGAGGTAAGATCGCTACCGAGCACGCAGACCGAGACTACAAGGAGTCCCACTACAGTGACCTGAGTCTCATTAGCCAGGCCGACATTCTCCATTGCAACACCGAGAGAGCGCCGTACTGCGCTGTCGGTGGGGCGGTACTGAGGGAGTGCCGCACTGTCGGTGGGGCGGTACTGAGGGAGTGCTGCACTGTCGGAGGGGCAGTCCTGAGGGAGTGCCGCACTGTCGGAGGTGCAGTACTGAGGGAGCGCCGCACTGTCGGAGGGGCAGTACTGAGGGAGCGCTGCACTGTCGGAGGGGCAGGACTGAGGGAGCGCCGCACTGTCGGAGGGGCAGTACTGAGGGAGCGCCGCACTGTCGGAGGGGCAGGACTGAGGGAGCGCCGCACTGTCGGAGGGGCAGTAGTGAGGGAGCGCCGTACTGTCGGAGGGGCAGTACTGAGGGAGCGCCGCACTGTCGGAGGTGCCGTCTTTCGGATGAGACTTTAAACCGAGGCCCCGTCTGCCCTCTCGGGTGGATGTAAAAGATCCCGGGGCCACTATTGGAAGAAGAGCAGGGGGCGTTCTCCCCGGTGTCCTGGGGCCAATATTTATCCCTCGACCAACATCACTAAAACAGATGATCTGGGTCATTATCACATCGCTGTGTGTGGGAGCTTGCTGTGGGCTAATTGCCGTTTCCCACATTGCAACAGTGAGCGCACTCCGATAGTACTTCATTGGCTGTGAGGCGCTTTGGGACGTCCGGTGGTTGTGAAAGGCGCTATATAAATGCAAGTCTTTCAAGGTTTCTTGCTGAAGTTGCAGTTGTGATACCTGGACACTAGATGGTGGTGTCGCTCCATCGATGGGGCCACTCAGTTAACTGGTCTCGATCAGGTTCCCAATTCCAGGTGTGGGAGGAAGATTACTTGCTGCTGCTCCCAGCTCTGTTAGGGCTGTAACTCCCCTGCTCCCCTCCCTGGCTGCGATCACACCCCCCAACAACCGCCACCCCTCGCGGTCTTAGGGCGAAATTCTCAGGGATCATAAATCGTAGCAATCACAGCAACAGGAGGAGGCCATTCAGCCCCTCGAGCCTGTTACACAGGAACAGGAGGAGGCCATTCAGCCCCTCGAGCCTGTTACACAGGAACAGGAGGAGGCCATTCAGCCCCTCGAGCCTGTTACACAGGAACAGGAGGAGGCCGTTCAGCCCCTCGAGCCTGTTACATTAGGAACAGGAGGAGGCCATTCAGCCCCTCGAGCCTGTTACATTAGGAACAGGAGGAGGCCATTCAGCCCCTCGAGCCTGTTACATTAGGAACAGGAGGAGACCATTCAGCCCCTCGAGCCTGTTAGATTAGGAACAGGAGGAGGCCATTCAGTCCCTCGAGCCTGTTATTTTAGCAACATGAGGAGCCCATTCAGTCCCTCGAGCCTGTTACATTAGGAACAGGAGGAGGCCATTCAGCCCCTCGAGCCTGTTACATTAGGAACAGGAGGAGGCCGTTCAGCCCCTCGAGCCTGTTACATTAGGAACAGGAGGAGGCCGTTCAGCCCCTCGAGCCTGTTACACAGGAACAGGAGGAGGCCATTCAGCCCCTCGTGCCTGTTGCACAGGATCAGGAGGAGGCCATTCAGCCCCTCGAGCTTGTTCCATCATTCAATCAGATCACGGCTGATCTGCGACCAAACTGCATATACCCGCCTTTCCCCCGTATCCCTTAATTCCCCTAGAGTCCAAAAATCTCCCGATCTCGGCCTCGAAGACTGAGCCTCCCACAGCCCTCTGGGGCAGAGAATTCCAAAGATTCACCCCCCTCTGAGTGAAATCCCTCCTCATCTCCGTCCTAAATGGCCGAGCCCTTATCCTGAGACTGTGAGCCCTGGTTCTAGACTCCCCAGCCCCGGGGGGAAACACCCTCCCTGCATCTACCCTGTCAAGCCCTGTAAGTATTGTGTGTGTTTCAATGGGATCCCCTCTCATTCTTCTAAACTCCAGAGAATATCGGCCCAGTCTGCTCAATCTCTTACCTGTTCCTCTTAATATCTTGAAAACTTTGATAAAGTCACCCCTTAACCTTCTAAATTCTAGGGAACACAATCCTAGTTTGTGTAATATCAGACAGTCACTGATAAACCCAACGGGGAATTCAGGAGAAACTTCTTTACCCCGAGAGCGGTGAGAATGTGGAACTCGCTGCCACAGGGAGGGGTTGAGGTGAATAGTATCGATGTGTTTAAGGGGAGGCTGGATAAACACACGGGGGAGAGAGGGATAGAAGGATGGGGGGAGATGGAGAGGGGTGGGAGGGGACTGGTGTGGAGCATAAACCCCGGCACGGAGCGGTGGGGCATTAACCCCGGCACGGAGCGGTGGGACATAAATGCCGGCACGGAGCAGATAAAAAAAGACTTGGATTTATATAGCGCCTTTCACAACCACCGGACATCTCAAAGCGTTTTACAGCCAATTAAGTACTTTTGGAGTGTAGTCACTGTTGTAATGTGGGAAATGCGGTAGCCAATTTGCGCACAGCAAGCTCCCACTGCGACGTGACAATGACCCACATCATCTGTTTTAGTGATGTTGGTCAAGGGATAAATATTGGCCCCAGGACACGGGGGAGAACTTCTTCAAAATATTGGCCGTGGGATCTTTAAGTCCACCTGAGAGGGCAGACAGGGCCTTGGTTTAACCTCTCATTGAAAGATGGCATCTCCGACAGTGTGGTGCTCCCTCAGTACTGCCCCTCCGACAGTGTGGCGTTCCCTCAGTACCGCCCCTCCGACAGTGCGGCGCTCCCTCAGTACTGCCCCTCCGACAGTGCGGCACTCCCTCAGTACCGCCCCTCCAACAGTGAGGCGCTCCTTCAGTACTGCCCCTCCGACAGTGCGGCGCTCCCTCAGTACTGCCCCTCCGACAGTGCAGCGCTCCCTCAGTACCGCCCCTCCGACAGTGCGGCGCTCCCTCAGTACTGCCCCTCCGACAGTGCAGCGCTCCCTCAGTACCGCCCCTCCGACAGTGCGGCACTCCCTCAGTACTGCCCCTCCGACAGTGCGGCACTCCCTCAGTACTGCCCCTCCGACAGTGCGGCGCTCCCTCAGTACTGCCCCTCCGACAGTGCGGCGCTCCCTCAGTACTGCACTGGGAGTGCCAGCCTGGATTTATGTGCTCAAGTCCCTGGAGTGGGACTTGAACCCACAACCTTCTGACTCAGAGGGGAGAGTGACCCAGTGAGCCAGGGCTGACATGGTGATGGGCCAAATGGCCTTTATATGAACAATTAAAAGGAATGGGGTAAACGGCAGTCCATCTCCTGGCCCCCGCCCTGCCCCCGGGAAATTGCTACAAGCCTGGACTGACTTGAGCCACGTGTGTAATAAGCTGCAAAGAACTCGCCCAGGATCTCACTGAATTGTGGAGCAGGCTCGAGGGGCCGAATGGCTGATTCCTGCTCCTAATTCTCATGTTCTCAGAAAACAACCGGAGGCAGAGAGGATTCAACCTCGCAGGGAAATCAGCCAGGGTCCCTGTCCCTGATTGCTGCCCGGAGACCCTGCCTCGCTGGACAGTGAAGGTGGCTGGGCAGGTTGCGAAAGGCTTGTGGGATCCTGGGCTTCATAAATAGAAGCATCGAGTTCAAGTGTGGGAATTATGATGAACCTGTATAAAGCACTGGTTCGATCCCAACTGCAGAATTGGGTCCAATTCTGGGTACCGCACTCTCATCGTCATCACAGGCAGTCCCTCGGAATCGAGGAAGACTTGCTTCCACTCTTAACACGAGTCCTTAGGTGGCTGAACAGTCCAATACGGGAGCCACAGTCCCTGTCACAGGTGGGACAGACAGTGGTTGAGGGAAGGGGAGGGTGGGACTGGTTTGCCACACGCTCCTTCCGCTGCCTGCGCTTGGTCTCTGCACGCTCTCGGCGACGAGACTCGAGGTGCTCAGCGCCCTCCCGGATGCACTTCCTCCACTTAGGGCGGTCTTTGGCCAGGGTTTCCCAGCTGGTGGTGGGTGTCACACTCTACCAAGGAGGCTTTGAGGGTGGTCCCTATAACGTTTCCTCTGCCCACCTTTGGCTCGTTTACCGCGAAGGAGCTCCGCTTAAAGCACTTGCCTCGGGAGTCTCATATCTGGCATGCAAACTCTGTGGCCCCCTGCCCATAGCTGATCGAGTGTGGTCAGTGCTTCAGTACTGGGGATGTTGACCTGGACGAGTCCCCTGGGAGGACCGCACTTTCGGGAGGATGTCGAGGCCTGGAGAGGGTGCGGGGGGAGAGTGACCAGAACGGTCCCGGGGGGATGAGGGACTTCAGTGACGTGGGGAGACTGGAGAAGCCGGGGTTGTTCTCCTTGGAGCAGAGAAGGTTAAGGGGGAGATTTGATCGAGGTGTTCACAATCACGGTGGGGGGGGTTCTGGTCAGAGTAGAGAGAGAGAGACTGTTCCCATTGGTGGAAGGGTGGAGAACCAGAGGGACACAGATTGAAGGCGATTGGCAGAAGAACCAAAGGCGACTCGAGGGAAAGGGTTTTTACGCAGCGAGTGGTTAGGATCTGGAATGCACTGCCTGAGAGGGTGGGGGAGACAGACTCAATCGCGGCTTTCAAAATGGAGTTGGATAAGTATCTGAAGGGTAAAACATTTTCAGGGATATGGGGAACGAGCGGGGGAGTGGGACTGGCTGAGAGTCGGTTCGGGCTCGAGGGGCCGAATGGCCCCCTGCCGTGCTGTAACCCTTTCTGTGACAGAATCTGCAACGCCTCCCTTGGCCGAATAGCTCACTGTCCAGGCTCGCAGATGGAGAATGGCTTCTTTTGGGGAGGGGGTGGGGTGAGATTCTGGAGGGTGGCCGGTGCCCGTGGGACCCCCAAAGCCAGTGGGGGGTGGGGGGCTGGTGATGGGAATGAAGGAAATTGTTTAAAAATAAAACGTTGCCTCCTGCTCGCACTCGCGGTCGATGTTTATCCGAGATCCCAGTTGTTTTTCTTTCCCCGGCTTTGATGAATTATTTTATGTTTATGGTTGCGGCGCCCGCCCGCCTGCCTTTTGTCCTCCCCTCTCTCTGCAAATTAAAATGAGGAAGTTGCGGATTGGGTCAGGATGTTACGTGTCGCTGTGAATTTTTAAGCAGTTTGCAATCATATCCGGACCTTGAGCAAGAGAGAGGAAAAAAAAAGAAGGGGGAAAGGGTTTCAGTAGCAGCAGGAAAACTAAATAGCTATTCTTTCACAAAAACCCTAACCTGGAAAGGTTTGCAAAACATGGACAGTCGAGGGACAAAGGTGATCGTGTGTGACAATGGGACTGGGGTAAGAGAACCGATGCATCAGGAAGCAGGGCTGGGTGTGGAGAGAGAGAGAGAGAAAATAAATAAATAGCCCTGATCTTGTGTGAGCAAAGACCTGCGAGAGAATGGGTCACACTGGAGACAGAGAGAAAGATGCTTCTTGTGAATTCCTTTGCAACATTTTGGTTTGCAAAACCTGTGTTGCAACAGAAAGAAATACTTTTATTCTCTGTGCGCGATTGAATGGGGTGGAAGTCCGCGCAGAGAGATATATTGAATGCGTCCAGTGCTTTGGCAACAGGATTTTGGGAGAGATGATCTGTGTGTCTCTGTCTGTGTGTGTGTCCCTGTCTCTGTCTGTGTCTGTCTGTGTGTGTGTGTGTCTCTCTCTCTCTCGCTCTCTCTCTCTATGTCTCTGTGTGTGTCTCTCTCTCTGTCTGTCTTTGTGTGTGTCTGTGTGTGTGTCTCTCTCTCTCTCTGTCTTTGTGTGTGTCTGTGTGTGTGTCTCTCTCTCTCTCTGTCTATGTCTGTCTGTGTGTCTATGTCTCTGTGTGGTGTTTGTGTGTGTGTGTGTGTTGGGGGGGGGGGGCGGCAAGAGATGAAATTCACTCTCCTTCAGCAGAATTTATAGCAAGTCAATTTCATTCAGTTTCCAACTGTTGCAGGGGAGTTTCAGGGAGCGAGTTGGAGCGATGGAATGTTTCCCAAGGGGAGAAAATCTGTGAATGGATTCAGTATCTGTGTGTGTGAGAGAGAGAGAGAGAGAGAGGGCATTTTATTCCTCATATTGCACTGTCTTCGTTCAGGTGGGTGGGTGAGGGAGGGAGGGAGGGAGGGAGGGGTGAAGATACTTACCTCACTCTTCAACGCGAGAGCCAGCATGGAGAGGTTGGGGGGGATATTTGGCCATGTTGTGCATCACCCCCCATACTTTCCCACAAGGGAGGGCATCCGGGGATAGAGCCACTGGGCGATGATCAGGGAGGGGGGGGTGGGTGGCTGGGTGATTTTGCCACGCCCCATAACCCCTCGCCCCTGACAATATTCCAGGGAACTGAATCCCACTGCAGTCCATCAAACTCTGGGATTGGCAACTCAGTCCCAACTGACGAGGGAGGGGGGGGATAAGAATCAGCCAGGGGGTTAAGCACCTGATTATATAGTGACCCCCCCTCTCTCTGCCCTCGCATATGTGTTGGCTGTGATGCACTCCACAGTCAAATATCCATTGCCACACTGCCTCTTCCCCCAAGAAGTTGGGCGTGGCAGGGGGCCAATTGACAATTTCAAGGCTGCGATAGCTATCGAGTGAAGTGGCACGCAGCCAGGTGGATGTAGTTAAATACAGATCAGCTGCGATCTGATTGAATGGCGGAGCAGGCTCGAGGGGCTGAATGGCCTCCTGTTCCTAATGTAACAGGCTCGAGGGGCTGAACGGCCTCCTGTTCCTAATGTAACAGGCTCGAGGGGCTGAATGGCCTCCTCCTGTTCCTAATGTAACAGGCTCGAGGGGCTGAACGGCCTCCTGTTCCTAATGTAACAGGCTCGAGGGGCTGAACGGCCTCCTCCTGTTCCTAATGTAACAGGCCCGAGGGGCTGAACGGCCTCCTCCTGTTCCTAATGTAACAGGCTCGAGGGGCTGAACGGCCTCCTCCTGTTCCTAATGTAACAGGCTCGAGGGGCTGAACGGCCTCCTCCTGTTCCTAATGTAACAGGCTCGAGGGGCTGAACGGCCTCCTCCTGTTCCTAATGTAACAGGCTCGAGGGGCTGAACAGCCTCCTCCTGTTCCTAATGTAACAGGCTCGAGGGGCTGAACGGCCTCCTCCTGTTCCTAATGTAACAGGCTCGAGGGGCTGAATGGCCTCCTGTTCCTAATGTAACAGGCTCGAGGGGCTGAATGGCCTCCTGTTCCTAATGTAACAGGCTCGAGGGGCTGAACGGCCTCCTCCTGTTCCTAATGTAACAGGCTCGAGGGGCTGAATGGCCTCCTCCTGTTCCTAATGTAACAGGCTCAAGGGGCTGAATGGCCTTCCTCCTGTTCCTAATGCAACAGGCTCGAGGGGCTGAATGGCCTCCTCCTGTTCCTAATGTAACAGGCTCGAGGGGCTGAATGGCCTCCTGTTCCTAATGTAACAGGCTCGAGGGGCTGAACGGCCTCCTCCTGTTCCTAATGTAACAGGCTCGAGGGGCTGAATGGCCTCCTGTTCCTAATGTAACAGGCTCGAGGGGCTGAATGGCCTCCTGTTCCTAATGTAACAGGCTCGAGGGGCTGAACGGCCTCCTCCTGTTCCTAATGTAACAGGCTCGAGGGGCTGAATGGCCTCCTCCTGTTCCTAATGTAACAGGCTCAAGGGGCTGAATGGCCTTCCTCCTGTTCCTAATGCAACAGGCTCGAGGGGCTGAATGGCCTCCTCCTGTTCCTAATGTAACAGGCTCGAGGGGCTGAACGGCCTCCTCCTGTTCCTAATGTAACAGACTCGAGGGGCTGAATGGCCTCCTCCTGTTCCTAATGTAACAGGCTCGAGGGGCTGAATGGCCTCCTCCTATTCCTAATGTAACAGGCTCGAGGGGCTGAATGGCCTCCTCCTGTTCCTGTGTGCATGAGAAGATACTGGAGGGTGGATACTCCAGTGAGAGTCAGCGGATTTTGGGAGAGGGTTTGGGTTTGAACTGGAGTTACACAGTGTTCGACTCATCCGAAACTCAGCTGTCCCATATCCTAACTCGCACCGAGTCCCGCTCACCCATCACCCCCTAATCTGGGACCTCAATCTCCTGATCCTCCTGAGTCTCCCCATCCCTGAGATGTCCGCTCTACGGTTAAACCTTCTCTCTGGGAAACAGAATGCTAAATGCCTCGAATTCACTGAACCACCACATCCTGCATTTATATAGCGCCTTCAACGTAGTGAAACATTCCCGGGGTGCTTCACAGGGGCGTAAATCAGAGACACTCTGACCCCGAGCCACACAGGGAGATATTGGGACAGGCGACCAAAAGCTGGGTCAGAGAGGTCGGTTTTACGGAGCGTCTTAAAGGAGGAGAGAGAGGCGGAGAGGTTTAGGGAGGGAGTTCCGGAGCTTGGGGCCCAGGCAGCTGAAGGCACGGCCACCGATGGTGGAGAGATGGGAATCGGGGGATGGGCAAGAGGGCAGAATTGGAGGAGTGCAGAGATCTCGGAGGGGTGTAGGGGCCGGAGGGGGTTACAGAGATAGGGAGGGGTGTAGGGGCTGGAGGAGGTTACAGAGATTGGGAGGGATGTAGGGGACTGGAGGAAGTTAGAGATGGGGAGGGGTGTAGGGGCTGGAGGGAGTTACAGAGATAGGGAGGGGTGTAGGGTCTGGAGGAGGTTATAGAGATAGGGAGGGGTGTAGGGCCTGGAGGTGGTTACAGAGATAGGGAGGGGTGTAGGGGCTGGAGGAAGTTACAGAGATAGGGAGGGGTGTAGGGTCTGGAGGGGGTTACAGAGATAGGGAGGGGTGTAGGGGCTGGAGGAGGTTACAGAGATAGGGAGGGGTGTAGGGGCTGGAGGGAGTTACAGAGATAGGGAGGGGTGTAGGGGCTGGAGGGAGTTACAGAGATAGGGAGGGGTGTAGGGGCTGGAGGAAGTTACAGAGATAGGGAGGGGTGTAGGGGCTGGAGGGGGTTACAGAGATAGGGAGGGGTGTAGGGGCTGGAGGGGGTTACAGAGATAGGGAGGGGTGTAGGGGGTTACAGAGATAGGGAGGGGTATAGGGGCTGGTGGGAGTTACAGAGATAGGGAGGGGTGTAGGGTCTGGAGGGGGTTACAGAGATAGGGAAGGGTGTAGGGGCTGGTGGGAGTTACAGAGATAGGGAGGGGTGTAGGGGCTGGTGGGAGTTACAAAGATAGGGAGGGGTGTAGGGGCTGGTGGGAGTTACAGAGATAGGGAGGGGTGTAGGGGGTTACAGAGATAGGGAGGGGTGTAGGGGCTGGTGGGAGTTACAGAGATAGGGAGGGGTGTAGGGGATGGTGGGCGTTACAGAGATAGGGAGGGGTGTAGGGGCTGGTGGGAGTTACAGAGATAGGGAGGGGTGTAGGGGCTGGAGGGAGTTACAGAGATAGGGAGGGGTGTAGGGGCTGGAGGAAGTTACAGAGATAGGGAGGGGTGTAGGGGCTGGAGGAGGTTACAGAGATAGGGAGGGGTGTAGGGGCTGGAGGAAGTTACAGAGATAGGGAGGGGTGTAGGGGTTGGAGGAGGTTACAGAGATAGGGAGGGGTGTCGGGGCTGGAGGAGGTTACAGAGATTGGGAGGGGTGTAGGGGCTGGAGGGGGTTACAGAGATAGGGAGGGGTGTAGGGGCTGGAGGGGGTTACAGAGATAGGGCGGGGTGTAGGGGCTGGAGGGGGTTACAGAGATAGGGAGGGGCGTAGGGGCTGGAGGAGGTTACAGAGATAGGGAGGGGTGTAGGGGCTGGAGGGGGTTACAGAGATAGGGAGGGGTGCAGGGGTGGAGGGGGTTACAGAGATAGGAAGGGGTGTAGGGGCTGGAGGAGGTTACAGAGATAAGGAGGGGTGTAGGGTCTGGAGGGGGTTACAGAGATAGGGAGGGGTGTAGGGGCTGGAAGAGGTTACAGAGATAGGGAGGGGTGTAGGGGCTGTAGGAGGTTACAGAGATAGGGAGGGGTGTAGGGGCTGGAGGAAGTTACAGATATAGGGAGGGGTGTAGGGGCTGGAGGAGGTTACAGAGATGGGGAGGGGTGTAGGGGCTGGAGGAGGTTACAGAGATAGGGAGGGGTGTAGGGGCTGGTGGGAGTTACAGAGATAGGGAGGGGTGTAGGGTCTGGAGGGGGTTACAGAGATAGGGAGGGGTGTAGGGTCTGGAGGGGGTTACAGAGATAGGAAGGGGTGTAGGGGCTGGAGGAGGTTACAGAGATAGGGAGGGGTGTAGGGTCTGGAGGGGGTTACAGAGATAGGAAGGGGTGTAGGGGTGGAGGAGGTTACAGAGATAGGGAGGGGTGTAGGGGCTGGTGGGAGTTACAGAGATAGGGAGGGGTGTAGGGTCTGGAGGGGGTTACAGAGATAGGAAGGGGTGTAGGGGCTGGAGGAGGTTACAGAGATAGGGAAGGGGTGTAGGGGCTGGAGGGGGTTACAGAGATAGGGAGGGGTGTAGGGGCTGGAGGGGGTTACAGAGATAGGAAGGGGTGTAGGGGCTGGAGGAGGTTACAGAGATAGGGAGGGGGTAGGGGCTGGAGGAGGTTACAGAGATAGGGAGGGGTGTAGGGGCTGGAGGGGGTTACAGAGATAGGGAGGGGTGTAGGGGCTGGAGGGGGTTACAGAGATAGGGAAGGGGGGGGCGAGGGGGTTACAGAGATAGGGAGGGGTGTAGGGGCTGGAGGGGGTTACAGAGATAGGGAAGGGGGGGCGAGGGGGTTACAGAGATAGGGAGGGGTGTAGGGGCTGGAGGAGGTTACAGAGATAGGGAGGGGTGTAGGGGCTAGAGGAGGTTACAGGGATAGGGAGGGGTGTAGGGGCTGGAGGGGGTTACAGAGATAGGGAGGGAGGGGCGAGGAGGGATTTGAACACAAGGATGGAGAATTTTAAAACCGAGGCGTTGCCGGACAGGGAGCATTACTGTGTGTGGGAGCTTGCTGTGCGCAAATTGGCTGCCGCGATTCCCACATTACAACAGTGACCACACTCCAAAAGTATTTTATTGGCTGTGAGGCGCTTTGGGACGTCCCGAGATGGTGAATGGCAGTGGAGAAATGTGAGTTACATAAGAACATAAGAAATAGGAGCAGGAGTCGGCCATTCGGCCCCTCGAGCCTGCTCCGCCATTTAATACGATCATGGCTGATCCGATCATGGACCCAGCTCCACTTCCCTGCCCGCTCCCCATAACCCTTCACTCCCTTATCGCTCAAAAATCTGTCTATCTCCACCTTAAATATATTCAATGTCCCGGCCTCCACAGCTCTCTGGGGCAGCGAATTCCACAGATTTACAACCCTCTGAGAGAAGAAATTCCTCCTCATCTCAGTTTTAAATGGGCGGCCCCTTATTCTCAGACTATGCCCCCTAGTTCTAGTCTCCCCCACGAGGGGAAACAGCCTCTCTGCATCGACCCTGAGTTCGAGCTAGCAATGGGTGGGGGGGGGGGGAGTGAGACTTATTGGGTCGGTCTGTCCCAGAGCCGGCACAGCACGGGCTCCATGGGCCCAATGGCCTCTCGTGTCAGCTCTCTGTGCAGGCAAGTAGTTCCTGAGTGTAACGGAACTCGGCAATGTGCAGTTTCTGAGAAGGGGGTGAGGAACTGTGCATAACTGACGTATCTGTTGCCTCGGGGTGGTTTAGCCACCTTCCTCAATCCAAAATGGGGAAGCTAAGGGATTGCGAACTGGGCACTGAACGGTTTATCGAGAGGTCAAGGGTCACTCCTGAGGGTCTGACCGTTACTCTGTATCTCACCCCGTGCTGTACCTGCCCTGGGAGTGTTTGATGGGACAGTGCAGAGGGAGCTTTACTCTGTATCTAACCCCCTGTACCTGCCCTGGGAGTGTTTGATGGGACAGTGTAGAGGGAGCTTTACTCTGTATCTAACCCCCTGTACCTGCCCTGGGAGTGTTTGATGGGACAGTGTAGAGGGAGCTTTACTCTGTATCTAAACCCGTGCTGTACCTGCCCTGGGAGTGTTTGATGGGACAGTGTAGAGGGAGCTTTACTCTGTATCTCACCCCGTGCTGTACCTGCCCTGGGAGTGTTTGATGGGACAGTGTAGAGGGAGCTTTACTCTGTATCTAAACCCGTGCTGTACCTGCCCTGGGAGTGTTTGATGGGACAGTGTAGAGGGAGCTTTACTCTGTATCAAACCCCCTGTACCTGCCCTGGGAGTATTTGATGGGACAGTGTAGAGGGTGCTTTACTCTGTATCTAACCCCCTGTACCTCTGCCCTGGGAGTGTTTAATGGGACAGTGTAGAGGGAGCTTTACTCTGTATCTAACCCCCTGTACCTGCCCTGGGAGTGTTTGATGGGACAGTGTAGAGGGAGCTTTACTCTGTATCTAACCCCCTGTACCTGCCCTGGGAGTGTTTGATGGGACAGTGTAGAGGGAGCTTTACTCTGTATCTAACCCCGTGCTGTACTGGCCCCTCGGGTGGACATTGTTTACGCGCACGGTTCTGACCAGGAGCTGGGTGGAAGGTGACCTTGTTGTGCCGAGTGTGAGTTCGGGGACTGTTTGCACACTTGCCGTACCTGGCCCGAGGCATTGCACTCTCGCACGTTTCAACACAAGCTCTTGTTTTTAAAGGGAAGTGCTGCTTCTCAGCAATTGGTGCAATATTCTGTCTGCTTAAAGATAGAAGCACAGTTTCCCATTTATATAGCGCCTATCACCAACAGACGTCCCACAGCGCCTCACAGCCAATGAAGTACTATCGGAGTGCGCTCACTGTTGTAATGTGGGAAACGCCAATTTGCGCACAGCAAGCTCCCACACACAGCGATGTGATAATGACCCAGATCATCTGTTTTAGTGATGTTGGTCGAGGGATAAATATTGGCCCCAGGACACCGGGGAGAACTCCCCCTGCTCTTCTTCCAATAGTGGCCCCGGGATCTTTTACATCCACCCGAGAGGGCAGACGGGGCCTCGGTTTAACGTCTCATCCGAGAGACGGCCCCTCCGACAGTGCGGCACTCCCTCAGTACTGCCCCTCCGACAGTGCGGTGCTCTCTCAGCACTGCCCCTCCGACAGTGCGGCCCTCCCTCAGTACTGCCCCTCCGACAGTGCGGCGCTCTCTCAGCACTGCCCCTCCAACAGTGCGGTGCTCCATCAGTACTGCCCCTCCGACAGTGTGGCGTTCCCTCAGCACTGCCCCTCCGACAGTGCGGCGCTCCCTCAGTACTGCCCCTCCGACAGTGCGGCGCTCCCTCAGTACTGAACCTCCGACAGTGCGGCGCTCCCTCAGTACTGCCCCTCCGACAGTGCGGCGCTCCCTCAGTACTGCCCCTCCGACAGTGCAGGGCTCCCTCAGTACTGCCCCTCCGACAGTACGGCGCTCCCTCAGTACTGCCCCTCCGACAGTGCGGCGCTCCCTCAGTACCGCACCTCCGACAGTGCGGCGCTCCCTCAGTACCGCCCCTCCGACAGTACGGCGCTCCCTCAGTACTGGCACTGGGGGAGTGTTGGGCCTAGATTATGGGGCTCGAGTCTGTGGTGTGGGGGCTTTGAATCCACAAGGCCAGAGTGAGGTGCGGGGGGGGCAGTGGGAGGGGGAGTGAGAGACGAGGTTGCCTGTTGCGAGCGAGGATTGTGACTTGTCGTTGGACCGAGGCTGGGAGAGACGCTGGTTGTGGTGTCTGAGTCTGGAATGTTGACAAGTCTGGGCCCAACCTCGGCCTACATTGCTCCCAGCCACACATTCCTGAGTGGGGAGGGTTGGAGAAGCTCAACTCCATCCCTCCCCTCCCCGCCCCACTCAACGCGGGCTGCGTGAACCCATCCCGTCCCAGATACCTTCCCTCTCACGTGGATTGTGTCCCCTTTGTTGTTGTTCGCTGTTTTAAATCTTCGGCCCAAAGACACAGGAACAGGAGGAGGCCATTCAGCCCCTCGAGCCTGTTACATTAGGAACAGGAGGAGGCCATTCAGTCCCTCGAGCCTGTTACATTAGGAACAGGAGGAGGCCATTCAGCCCCTCGAGCCTGTTACACAGGAACAGGAGGTGGCCATTCAGCCCCTCGAGCCTGTTACATTAGGAACAGGAGGAGGCCATTCAGTCCCTCGAGCCTGTTACATTAGGAACGGGAGGAGGCCATTCAGCCCCTCGAGCCTGTTACATTAGGAACAGGAGGAGGCCATTCAGTCCCTCGAGCCTGTTACATTAGGAAAAGGAGGAGGCCATTCAGCCCCTCGAGCCTGTTACATTAGGAACAGGAGGAGGCCATTCAGCCCCACGAGCCTGTTACACAGGAACAGGAGGAGGCCATTCAGCCCCTCGAGCCTGTTACATTAGGAACAGGAGGAGGCCATTCAGCCCCTCGAGCCTGTTACATTAGAAACAGGAGGCAGCCATTTAGCCCCTCGAGCCTGTTACACAGGAACAGGAGGAGGCCATTCAGCCCCTCGAGCCTGTTACATTAGGAACAGGAGGAGGCCATTCAGCCCCTCGAGCCTGTTACATTAGGAGCAGGAGGAGGCCCATTCAGCCCCTCGAGCCTGTTACATTAGAAACAGGAGGAGGCCAGTCAGTCCCTCGAGCCTGTTACATTAGGAACAGGAGGAGGCCATTCAGCCCCTCGAGCCTGTTACATTAGGAACAGGAGGAGGCCATTCAGCCCCTCGAGCCTTTTACATTAGGAACAGGAGGAGGCCATTCAGCCCCTCGAGCCTGTTACATTAGGAACAGGAGGAGGCCATTCAGCCCCTCGAGCCTGTTACACAGGAACAGGAGGTGGCCATTCAGCCCCTCGAGCCTGTTACACAGGAACAGGAGGTGGCCATTCAGCCCCTCGAGCCTGTTACATTAGGAACAGGAGGAGGCCATTCAGCCCCTCGAGCCTGTTACACAGGAACAGGAGGTGGCCATTCAGCCCCTCGAGCCTGTTACATTAGGAACAGGAGGAGGCCATTCAGTCCCTCGAGCCTGTTACATTAGGAACAGGAGGTGGCCATTCAGCCCCTCGAGCCTGTTACACAGGAACAGGAGGTGGCCATTCAGCCCCTCGAGCCTGTTACATTAGGAACAGGAGGAGGCCATTCAGTCCCTCGAGCCTGTTACATTAGGAACAGGAGGAGGCCATTCAGCCCCTCGAGCCTGTTACATTAGGAACAGGAGGAGGCCATTCAGCCCTTCGAGCCTGTTGCATTAGGAACAGGAGGAGGCCATTCAGCCCCTCGAGCCTGTTACATTAGGAACAGGAGGAGGCCATTCAGTCCCTCGAGCCTGTTACATGAGGAACAGGAGGAGGCCATTCAGCCCCTCGAGCCTGTTACATTAGGAACAGGAGGAGGCCATTCAGCCCCTCGAGCCTGTTACATTAGGAACAGGAGGAGGCCATTCAGCTCCTCGAGCCTGTTACATTAGGAACAGGAGGGAGGCCATTCAGCCCCTCGAGCCTGTTACACAGGAACAGAAGGAGGCCATTCAGCCCCTCGAGCCTGTTACATTAGGAACAGGAGGAGGCCATTCAGCCCCTCGAGTCTGTTACATTAGGAACAGGAGGCAGCCATTCAGCCCCTCGAGCCTGTTACATTAGGAATAGGAGGAGGCCATTCAGCCCCTCGAGCCTGTTACATTAGAAACTGGAGGAGGCCATTCAGCCCCACGAGCCTGTTACCTTAGGAACAGGAGGAGGCCATTCAGCCCCTCGAGCCTGTTACATGAGGAACAGGAGGAGGCCATTCAGCCCCTCGAGCCTGTTACACAGGAACAGGAGGAGGCCATTCAGCTCCTCGAGCCTGTTACACAGGAACAGGAGGAGGCCATTCAGCCCCTCGAGCCTGTTACACAGGAACAGGAGGAGGCCATTCAGCTCCTCGAGCCTGTTACATTAGGAACAGGAGGAGGCCATTCAGCCCTTCGAGCCTGTTGCATTAGGAACAGGAGGAGGCCATTCAGCCCCTCGAGCCTGTTACATTAGGAACAGGAGGAGGCCATTCAGCTCCTCGAGCCTGTTAGATTAGAAACCGGAGGATGCCATTCAGCCCCTCGAGCCTGTTATGTTAGGAACAGGAGGAGGCCATTCAGCCCCTCGAGCCTGTTACATTAGGAACAGGAGGAGGCCGTTCAGCCCCTCGAGCCTGTTACACAGGAACATGTGGAGGCCATTCAGCCCCTCGAGCCTGTTACACAGGAACAGGAGGAGGCCATTCAGCCCCTCGAGCCTGTTACATTAGGAACAGGAGGAGGCCGTTCAGCCCCTCGTGCCTGTTACACAGGAACATGTGGAGGCCATTCAGCTCCTCGAGCCTGTTACATTAGGAACAGGAGGAGGCCGTTCAGCCCCTCGAGCCTGTTACACAGGAACATGTGGAGGCCATTCAGCCCCTCGAGCCTGTTACATTAGGAACAGGAGGAGGCCATTCAACCCCTCGAGCCTGTTATATTAGGAACAGGAGGAGGCCATTCAACCCCTCAAGCCTGTTACATTAGGAACAGGAGGAGGCCATTCAACCCCTCAAGCCTGTTAAATTAGGAACAGGAGGAGGCCCATTCAGCCCCTCGAGTCTGTTACATTAGGAACAGGAGGAGGCCATTCAGCCCCTCGAGCCTGTTACACAGGAACAGGAGGAGGCCATTCAGCTCCTCGAGCCTGTTACATTAGGAACAGGAGGAGGCCATTCAGCCCTTCGAGCCTGTTGCATTAGGAACAGGAGGAGGCCATTCAGCCCCGCGAGCCTGTTACATTAGGAACAGGAGGAGGCCATTCAGCCCTTCGAGCCTGTTACATTAGAAACCGGAGGATGCCATTCAGCCCCTCGAGCCTGTTATGTTAGGAACAGGAGGAGGCCATTCAGCCCCTCGAGCCTGTTACACAGGAACAGGAGGTGGCCATTCAGCCCCTCGAGCCTGTTACATTAGGAACAGGAGGAGGCCATTCAGTCCCTCGAGCCTGTTACATTAGGAACGGGAGGAGGCCATTCAGCCCCTCGAGCCTGTTACATTAGGAACAGGAGGAGGCCATTCAGTCCCTCGAGCCTGTTACATTAGGAAAAGGAGGAGGCCATTCAGCCCCTCGCGCCTGTTACATTAGGAACAGGAGGAGGCCATTCAGCCCCTCGAGCCTGTTACACAGGAACAGGAGGAGGCCATTCAGCCCCTCGAGCCTGTTACATTAGGAACAGGAGGAGGCCATTCAGCCCCTCGAGCCTGTTACATTAGGAACAGGAGGCAGCCATTCAGCCCCTCGAGCCTGTTACACAGGAACAGGAGGAGGCCATTCAGCCCCTCGAGCCTGTTACATTAGGAACAGGAGGAGGCCATTCAGCCCCTCGAGCCTGTTACATTAGGAACAGGAGGAGGCCATTCAGCCCCTCGAGCCTGTTACACAGGAACAGGAGGTGGCCATTCAGCCCCTCGAGCCTGTTACATTAGGAACAGGAGGAGGCCATTCAGCCCCTCGAGCCTGTTACACAGGAACAGGAGGTGGCCATTCAGCCCCTCGAGCCTGTTACATTAGGAACAGGAGGAGGCCATTCAGTCCCTCGAGCCTGTTACATTAGGAACAGGAGGAGGCCATTCAGCCCCTCGAGCCTGTTACATTAGGAACAGGAGGTGGCCATTCAGCCCCTCGAGCCTGTTACACAGGAACAGGAGGTGGCCATTCAGCCCCTCGAGCCTGTTACATTAGGAACAGGAGGAGGCCATTCAGTCCCTCGAGCCTGTTACATTAGGAACAGGAGGAGGCCATTCAGCCCCTCGAGCCTGTTACATTAGGAACAGGAGGAGGCCATTCAGCCCTTCGAGCCTGTTGCATTAGGAACAGGAGGAGGCCATTCAGCCCCTCGAGCCTGTTACATTAGGAACAGGAGGAGGCCATTCAGTCCCTCGAGCCTGTTACATTAGGAACAGGAGGAGGCCATTCAGCCCCTCGAGCCTGTTACATTAGGAACAGGAGGAGGCCATTCAGCCCCTCGAGCCTGTTACATTAGGAACAGGAGGAGGCCATTCAGCTCCTCGAGCCTGTTACATTAGGAACAGGAGGGAGGCCATTCAGCCCCTCGAGCCTGTTACACAGGAACAGAAGGAGGCCATTCAGCCCCTCGAGCCTGTTACATTAGGAACAGGAGGAGGCCATTCAGCCCCTCGAGTCTGTTACATTAGGAACAGGAGGCAGCCATTCAGCCCCTCGAGCCTGTTACATTAGGAATAGGAGGAGGCCATTCAGCCCCTCGAGCCTGTTACATTAGAAACTGGAGGAGGCCATTCAGCCCCACGAGCCTGTTACCTTAGGAACAGGAGGAGGCCATTCAGCCCCTCGAGCCTGTTACATGAGGAACAGGAGGAGGCCATTCAGCCCGTCGAGCCTGTTACACAGGAACAGGAGGAGGCCATTCAGCTCCGCGAGCCTGTTACACAGGAACAGGAGGAGGCCATTCAGCCCCTCGAGCCTGTTACACAGGAACAGGAGGAGGCCATTCAGCTCCTCGAGCCTGTTACATTAGGAACAGGAGGAGGCCATTCAGCCCTTCGAGCCTGTTGCATTAGGAACAGGAGGAGGCCATTCAGCCCCTCGAGCCTGTTACATTAGGAACAGGAGGAGGCCATTCAGCCCCTCGAGCCTGTTACATTAGGAACAGGAGGAGGCCGTTCAGCCCCTCGAGCCTGTTACACAGGAACATGTGGAGGCCATTCAGCCCCTCGAGCCTGTTACACAGGAACAGGAGGAGGCCATTCAGCCCTTCGAGCCTGTTGCATTAGGAACAGGAGGAGGCCATTCAGCCCCGCGAGCCTGTTGCATTAGGAACAGGAGGAGGCCATTCAGCCCCGCGTGCCTGTTACATTAGAAACCGGAGGATGCCATTCAGCCCCTCGAGCCTGTTATGTTAGGAACAGGAGGAGGCCGTTCAGCCCCTCGAGCCTGTTACACAGGAACATGTGGAGGCCATTCAGCCCCTCGAGCCTGTTACACAGGAACAGGAGGAGGCCATTCAGCCCTTCGAGCCTGTTGCATTAGGAACAGGAGGAGGCCATTCAGCCCCGCGAGCCTGTTGCATTAGGAACAGGAGGAGGCCATTCAGCCCCGCGTGCCTGTTACATTAGAAACCGGAGGAGGCCATTCAGCCCCTCGAGCCTGTTACATTAGGAACAGGAGGAGGCCGTTCAGCCCCTCGAGCCTGTTACACAGGAACATGTGGAGGCCATTCAGCCCCTCGAGCCTGTTACACAGGAACAGGAGGAGGCCATTCAGCCCCTCGAGCCTGTTACATTAGGAACAGGAGGAGGCCATTCAGCCCCTCGAGCCTGTTACACAGGAACATGTGGAGGCCATTCAGCCCCTCGAGCCTGTTACACAGGAACAGGAGGAGGCCATTCAGCCCCTCGAGCCTGTTACACAGGAACAGGAGGAGGCCATTCAGCCTCTCGAGCCTGTTACATTAGGAACAGGAGGAGGCCATTCAACCCCTCAAGCCTGTTACATTAGGAACAGGAGGAGGCCATTCAGCCCCTCGAGCCTGTTACATTAGGAACAGGAGGAGGCCATTCAACCCCTCAAGCCTGTTACATTAGGAACAGGAGGAGGCCATTCAACCCCTCAAGCCTGTTACATTAGGAACAGGAGGAGGCCCATTCAGCCCCTCGAGCCTGTTACATTAGGAACAGGAGGAGGCCATTCAGCCCCTCGAGCCTGTTACACAGGAACAGGAGAAGGCCATTCAGCCCCTCGAGCCTTTTACATTAGGAACAGGAGGCAGCCATTCAGCCCCTCGAGCCTGTTACACAGGAACAGGAGGAGGCCATTCAGCCCCTCGAGCCTGTTACATTAGGAACAGGAGGAGGCCATTCAACCCCTCAAGCCTGTTACATTAGGAACAGGAGGAGGCCATTCAGCCACTCGAGCCTGTTACATTAGGAACAGGAGGAGGCCATTCAGCCCCTCGAGCCTTTTACATTAGGAACAGGAGGAGGCCATTCAGCTCCTCGAGCCTGTTACATTAGGAACAGGAGAAGGCCATTCAGCTCCTCGAGCCTGTTACATTAGGAACAGGAGGTGGCCATTCAGCCCCTCGAGCCTGTTACATTAGGAACAGGAGGAGGCCATTCAGCCCCTTGAGCCTGTTACATTAGGAACAGGAGGAGGCCATTCAGCTCCTCGAGCCTGTTACACAGGAACAGGAGGAGGCCATTCAGCCCCTCGAGCCTGTTACATTAGGAACAGGAGGAGGCCATTCAGCCCTTCGAGCCTGTTGCATTAGGAACAGGAGGAGGCCATTCAGCCCCTCGAGCCTGTTACATTAGGAACAGGAGGAGGCCATTCAGCCCTTCGAGCCTGTTGCATTAGGAACAGGAGGAGGCCATTCAGCCCCTCGTGCCTGTTACATTAGAAACCGGAGGATGCCATTCAGCCCCTCGAGCCTGTTATGTTAGGAACAGGAGGAGGCCATTCAGCCCCTCGAGCCTGTTACATTAGGAACAGGAGGAGGCCGTTCAGCCCCTCGAGCCTGTTACACAGGAACATGTGGAGGCCATTCAGCCCCTCGAGCCTGTTACACAGGAACAGGAGGAGGCCATTCAGCCCCTCGAGCCTGTTACATTAGGAACAGGAGGAGGCCGTTCAGCCCCTCGAGCCTGTTACACAGGAACATGTGGAGGCCATTCAGCCCCTCGAGCCTGTTACACAGGAACAGGAGGAGGCCATTCAGCCCCTCGAGCCTGTTACACAGGAACAGGAGGAGGCCATTCAGCCTCTCGAGCCTGTTACATTAGGAACAGGAGGAGGCCATTCAACCCCTCAAGCCTGTTACATTAGGAACAGGAGGAGGCCATTCAGCCCCTCGAGCCTGTTACATTAGGAACAGGAGGAGGCCATTCAACTCCTCAAGCCTGTTACATTAGGAACAGGAGGAGGGCATTCAGCCCCTCGAGCCTGTTACATTAGGAACAGGAGGAGGCCGTTCAGCCCCTCGAGCCTGTTACACAGGAACATGTGGAGGCCATTCAGCCCCTCGAGCCTGTTACACAGGAACAGGAGGAGGCCATTCAGCCCCTCGAGCCTGTTACACAGGAACAGGAGGAGGCCATTCAGCCTCTCGAGCCTGTTACATTAGGAACAGGAGGAGGCCATTCAACCCCTCAAGCCTGTTACATTAGGAACAGGAGGAGGCCATTCAGCCCCTCGAGCCTGTTACATTAGGAACAGGAGGAGGCCATTCAACTCCTCAAGCCTGTTACATTAGGAACAGGAGGAGGGCATTCAGCCCCTCGAGCCTGTTACATTAGGAACAGGAGGAGGCCGTTCAGCCCCTCGAGCCTGTTACACAGGAACATGTGGAGGCCATTCAGCCCCTCGAGCCTGTTACACAGGAACAGGAGGAGGCCATTCAGCCCCTCGAGCCTGTTACATTAGGAACAGGAGGAGGCCATTCAACCCCTCAAGCCTGTTACATTAGGAACAGGAGGAGGCCATTCAGCCCCTCGAGCCTGTTACATTAGGAACAGGAGGAGGCCATTCAACCCCTCAAGCCTGTTACATTAGGAACAAGAGGAGGCCATTCAGCCCCTCGAGCCTGTTACATTAGGAACAGGAGGAGGCCATTCAACCCCTCAAGCCTGTTACATTAGGAACAGGAGGAGGCCCATTCAGCCCCTCGAGCCTGTTACATTAGGAACAGGAGGAGGCCATTCAACCCCTCAAGCCTGTTACATTAGGAACAGGAGGAGGCCATTCAGCCCCTCGAGCCTGTTACACAGGAACAGGAGGAGGCCATTCAGCCCCTCGAGCCTTTTACATTAGGAATAGGAGGAGGCCATTCAACCCCTCAAGCCTGTTACACCATTCAGTGAGATAGTGGCTGATCTGTGACCTAACTCTATCCACCCGCCTTTTCCCCCAATCCCTCGGTGCCTTTGGTGAATAAAAAGCTGTCAGTCTCCGATTTAAAATGTAACAATTGATTTTCCATTGATTGCTGTTTGCGGAGAGAGTTCCAAACTTCTGTCGCTCAGTGGGAGCACCCGTGCCAAACGTCAGAGGCTGACACTCCCAGTGCAGTACTGAGGGAGCCCCGCACTGTCGGAGGGGCAGTACTGAGGGAGCGCCGCACTGTCGGAGGGGCAATACTGAGGGAGCGCCGCACTGTCGGAGGGGCAGTACTGAGGGAGCGCCGCACTGTCGGAGGGGCAATACTGAGGGAGCGCCGCACTGTCGGAGGGGCAGTACTGAGGGAGCGCCGCACTGTCGGAGTGGCAGTACTGAGGGAGTGCCGCACTGTCGGAGGGGCAGTACTGAGGGAGTGCCGCACTGTCGGAGGGGCAGTACTGAGGGAGCGCCGCACTGTCGGAGGGGCAGTACTGAGGGAGTGCCGCACTGTCGGAGGGGCCGTCTTTCAGATGAGACATTAAACCGAGGCCCCGTCTGCCCTCTCGGGTGGATGTAAAAGATCCCGGGGCCACTATTGGAAGAAGAGCAGGGGGAGTTCTCCCTGTGTCCTGGGGCCAATATTTATCCCTCGACCAACATCACTGAAACAGATGATCTGGGTCATTATCACATCGCTGTGTGTGGGAGCTTGCTGTGCGCAAATTGGCGTTTCCCACTTTACAACAGTGAGCGCACTCCGATAGTACTTCATTGGCTGTAAAGTAGTTTGGGACGTCCGGTGACCGTGAAAGGCGCTATATAAATGGGGTCTTTCTCGATGTAACTGCCGGCAGACACACACTCCCACTGAGCAGGCAAGGCCCAGGCTCCGTCCTTGGCCTACGATGGGCCTCATGGTGACCATTGCCGTTGGGACTGCCCTGGGTCTCCCCTCACTGACCACACTCCACGGGCCGGCGCCGGGACTCACAGACTGCTGCCGACCCCAGGACGTTGTGAGGGGGCTTGCATTGGTTCCGAGGGGCTGAATGGCCTCCTCCTGTCAACATGTTGTCGGAGATTCCCTCACATGTTTCTCTCTCTCTCTCTCTCTCTCTGCAGTTTGTGAAGTGTGGCTTTGCCGGATCGAACTTCCCCGAGTACATCTTTCCCGCCCTGGTGGGACGTCCCATCATCCGATCCACGACCAAAGTGGGAAACATCGAGATCAAGGTATTGTATTCCCCACCTAACCCCGTGTACCTGCCCTGGGAGTGTGTGATGGGACAGTGTAGAGGGAGCTTTACTCTGTATCTAACCCCCTGTACCTGCCCTGGGAGTGTTTGATGGGACAGTGTAGAGGGAGCTTTACTCTGTATCTAACCCCCTGTACCTGCCCTGGGAGTGTGTGATGGGACAGTGTATAGGGAGCTTTACTCTGTATCTAACCCCCTGTACCTGCCCTGGGAGTGTTTGATGGGACAGTGTATAGGGAGCTTTACTCTGTATCTAACCCCCTGTACCTGCCCTGGGAGTGTTTGATGGGACAGTGTAGAGGGAGCTTTACTCTGTATCTAACCCCGTGCTGTACCTGCCCTGGGAGTGTTTGATGGGACAGTGTAGAGGGAGCTTTACTCTGTATCTAACCCCGTGCTGTACCTGCCCTGGGAGTGTTTGATGGGACAGTGTAGAGGGAGCTTTACTCTGTATCTAACCCCGTGCTGTACCTGCCCTGGGAGTGTTTGATGGGACAGTGTAGAGGGAGCTTTACTCTGTATCTAACCCCCTGTACCTGCCCCGGGATGATGTGTGTGTGTTGGGCAGGACCTGATGGTGGGTGATGAGGCCAGTGAGCTGCGCTCGATGCTGGAGGTGAACTACCCGATGGAGAATGGCATTGTGCGGAACTGGGACGATATGAAGCACCTTTGGGACTACACCTTTGGGCCTGAGAAGCTCGGCATCGACCCCCACAACTGCAAGATCCTGCTGACCGAGCCCCCCATGAACCCCATCAAGAACCGGGAGAAGGTGATCGAGGTAAGGGCCAAGGGGGCCTCCCCGAGGGTGGGGGGAGGGCCGGGTCCCGACGTGAATAGGTGGTCCACGGGGCACCTCGGCCGAAAGGCCTTCCTGTGTTCCAGTCGCCTGGCCATTGGGCCATCACGGCCGAGCTATTGGGCCAAGTGAGGCATCACAGTCGAGCTATTGGGCCATGTGAGGCATCACAGTCGAGCTATTGGGCCATGTGAGGCATCGCAGCTGAGGCAATTGGACCATGTGGGGCATCAAAGCCGAGCTATTGGGCTGCGTGAGGCATCACAATCGAGCTATTGAGCTGTGTGAGACAGCACAGCTGAGATATTGAACCATGTGAGGCATCACAGCTGAGCTATTGAACCATGTGGGGCATCAGAGCCAAAACTGTTGGGCTGTGTGAGGGTAGCTGGATTAACATCAGCACAGATACAGTCAGTAACACAGGGTGCTGGGGGAGAGGGGTTACTGAGTGACAGTGTGAGGGAGCTGGATTAACATCAGTAGAGATACAGTCAGTAACACAGGGTGCTGGGGGAGAGGGGTTACTGAGTGACAGTGTGAGGGAGCTGGATTAACATCAGTACAGATACAGTCAGTGACACAGGCTGCTGGGGGAGAGGGGTTACTGAGTGACAGTGTGAGGGAGCTGGATTAACATCAGTACAGATACAGTCAGTAACACAGGGTGCTGGGGGAGAGGGGTTACTGAGTGACAGTGTGAGGGAGCTGGATTAACATCAGTACAGATACAGTCAGTGATACAGGGTGCTGGGGGAGAGGGGTTACTGAGTGACAGTGTGAGGGAGCTGGATTAACATCAGTAGAGATAGAGTCAGTAACACAGGGTGCTGGGGGAGAGGGGTTACTGAGTGACAGTGTGATGGAGCTGGATTAACATCAGTACAGATACAGTCAGTAACACAGGGCGCTGGGGGAGAGGGGTTACTGAGTGACAGTGTGAGGGAGCTGGATTAACATCAGTAGAGATAGAGTCAGTAACACAGGGTGCTGGGGGAGAGGGGTTATTGAGTGACAGTGTGAGGGAGCTGGATTAACATCAGTACAGATACAGTCAGTAACACAGGGCGCTGGGGGAGAGGGGTTACTGAGTGACAGTGTGAGGGAGCTGGATTAACATCAGTACAGATACAGTCAGTAACACAGGGCGCTGGGGGAGAGGGGTTACTGAGTGACAGTGTGAGGGAGCTGGATTAACATCAGTACAGATAGTCAGTAACACAGGGTGCTGGGGGAGAGGGGTTACTGAGTGACAGTGTGAGGGAGCTGGATTAACATCAGTAGAGATACGGTCAGTAACACGGGGCGTTGGGGAGAGGGGTTACTGAGTGACAGTGTGAGGGAGCTGGATTAACATCAGTACAGATACAGTCAGTAACACAGGGTGCTGGGGGAGAGGGGTTACTGAGTGACAGTGTGAGGGAGCTGGATTAACATCAGTACAGATACAGTCAGTAACACGGGGCGCTGGGGGAGAGGGGTTACTGAGTGACAGTGTGAGGGAGCTGGATTAACATCAGTAGAGATACAGTCAGTAACACAGGGTGCTGGGGGAGAGGGGTTACTGAGTGACAGTGTGAGGGAGCTGGATTAACATCAGTAGAGATACGGTCAGTAACACGGGGCGCTGGGGGGAGAGGGGTTACTGAGTGACAGTGTGAGGGAGCTGGATTAACATCAGTACAGATACAGTCAGTAACACAGGGCACTGGGGGAGAGGGGTTACTGAGTGACAGTGTGAGGGAGCTGGATTAACATCAGTACAGATACAGTCAGTAACACAGGGTGCTGGGGGAGAGGGGTTACTGAGTGACAGTGTGAGGGAGCTGGATTAACATCAGTACAGATACAGTCAGTAACACAGGGTGCTGGGGGAGAGGGGTTACTGAGTGACAGTGTGAGGGAGCTGGATTAACATCAGTAGAGATACAGTCAGTGAATGAGGTTTAGAAGGGGGTGGGGGAGAGGATGAGGGGGGTAATCGGGGCTCTATGAGGTGATGTTTCGAAGGGCTGCCACACTGATTTGCCCCTCCTGTTCCGTGCAGGTGATGTTTGAGATGTACCAGTTTGAGGGGCTTTACATCGCAATCCAGGCCGTACTGACGCTGTACGCCCAAGGTAACCCCCCCTCCCTACCCACACACACGCACCGGGGCTGTGCTACCCCCTCTCTTTCCCGCCCCCCCCGCCATCTCTCCCATCCCCCCCTCTCTCTCTCTCTCTCGCTCTCC
>NC_092003.1:2684003-2704003 GCF_044704955.1 Pristiophorus japonicus
CACACAGCGCCGTGCGCAAGGCTCCCGGGGAAAGGCGCCCTCCTCCCTTTAAGCTTCCGTCAACAGCCTGCACCGACTGTTTCTCCAGGCAGGCGGGCGCTCAATGAGGCGGCACGCACCGAATTTACCGACTGGGGAGCAAGCGTGGGCGTGGCACCAGGAATATGCCCCCTCTGCCCGCTAACCGAGGCGTTAGACCACCGAGAATCCTGATAACCGCAATAAAAGGGACTGCGTTTGGAGAGAGATTCGGAGCTGCCGCTCTCAGTCTGTCCACCAGGTGTCAGTGCAGGATCACTAATCCAGCTTTGCTCACACTCACTCACTCGCCTCCAATTCTGCCCTCCTGAGCATCCCTCGATTCCCCTCGCTCCACCATCGGTGGCCGTGCCTTCAGCTGCCTGGGCCCCAAGCTCTGGAACTCCCTCCCTAAACCTCTCCGCCTCTCTCTCCTCCTTTAAGACGCTCCTTAAAACCCACCTCTCTGACCCAGCTTTTGGTCGCCTGTCCCAATATCTCCGTATGTGGCTCGGGGTCAGAGTGTGTCTGATTTACGCTCCTGTGAAGCACCCCGGGAACGTTTCACTACGTTACAGGCGCTATATAAATGCGGGTTGTTGTTGTACAGCCACAAAGAGCGGTGGGTTCATTCCGTGAAACCCGGAAATATCCACCCGGCCCTCCCCAAGGCGGGTGGTCTCCGGAGGGAGGGATTACAGGAGGGGAGGGAGAGAGGGAGGGGAGGGAGGGAGAGCGGGAGGGAGTGAATGAGTGAGGGAGGGGGGGAGGGGAGGGGGAGTGTGGGGGGGAGGGGGGGTGCGGGGAGGAGGGGGAGTGCGGGGGGGGGGGAGGGGGAGGGGGGGAGTGGGGGGGGGGAGGGGGAGTGTGGGGGGGAGGGGGAGTGGGGGGGAGGGGGAGGGGGAGTGTGGGGGGGAGGGGGAGGGGGAGTGTGGGGGGGAGGGGGAGTGTGGGGGGGAGGGGGAGTGTGGGGGTGAGGGGGAGTGTTTGGGGGAGGGGGAGTGTGGGGGGGAGGGGGAGTGTGGGGGGGAGGGGGGGATGGGGGAGTGTAGGGGTGAGGGGGAGTGTGGGGGGGAGGGGGAGTGTGGGGGGGATGGGGAGTGTGGGGGGGAGGGGGAGTGTGGGGGGGAGGGGGAGTGCGGGGGGAGGGGGAGTGCGGGGGGAGGGGGAGTGCGGGGGGAGGGGGAGTGCGGGGGGGAGGGGGAGTGCGGGGGGGGGAGTGCGGGGGGAGGGGGAGTGTGGGGGGAGGGGGGATGGGGAGGGGGGAGTGTGGGGGGAGGGGGAATGCGGGGGGAGGGGGAGTGTGGGGGTGAGGGGGAGTGCGGGGGGAGGGGGAGTGCGGGGGGATGGGGAGGGGGAGTGTGGGGGGAGGGGGAATGCGGGGGGAGGGGGAGTGTGGGGGTGAGGGGGAGTGTGGGGGCGAGGGGGAGTGTGGGGGGGAGGGGGAGTGCGGGGGTGAGGGGGAGTGTGGGGGGAGGGGGAGTGTGGGGGGGAGGGGGAGGGCAGGGGGGAGGGGGAGTGCGGGGGGAGGGGGGATGGGGAGGGGGAGTGTGGGGGGAGGGGGAATGCAGGGGGAGGGGGAGTGTGGGGGTGAGGGGGAGTGTGGGGGCGAGGGGGAGGTGGGGGGGAGGGGGAGTGCGGGGGGAGGGGGGATGGGGAGGGGGAGTGTGGGGGGGAGGGGGAGTGTGGGGGGGAGGGGGAGGGGGGGGGGAGGGGGAGTGCGGGGGGGAGGGGGAATGTGGGGGGGAGGGGGAGTGTGGGGGGGAGGGGGAGTACGGGGGGAGGGGGGATGGGGGAGGGGGAGTGTGGGGGGGAGGGGGAGTGCGGGGGGGAGGGGGAGTGTGGGGGGGAGGATGGAGGGGGGGGAGGAGGGGAGGGGGAGAGGGGGGGAGGAGGGGTAGGGGGGAGTGCGGGGGGGGGGGAGGGGGAGGGGGGAGGGAGAGGGGGGGAGTGCGGGAGGGGGCGTGGGAGAGAGGGAGGGGGAGGGGAGGGGGGAGTGCGGGGGGGGGGAGGAGGGGAGGGGGGAGGAGGGGAGGAGGGGAGGAGGGAGAGGGGGGGAGGAGGGGGAGAGGGGGGGAGGGGGGAGGAGGGAGGGGGAGGGAGAGGGGGGTAGGAGGGAGAGGGGGGAGGGGGGAGGAGAGAGAGAGAGGGGGAGGGGGGGGAGAGAGGGAGGGGGAGGAGAGCGGGGGAGGGGAGAGGGGGAGGGGGGAGGAGGGGGGGAGGGAGAGAGGGGGGGGAGGAGGGAGGGGGGGGAGGGGGGAGGGAGAGGGGGAGGGGGGGAGGAGGGAGAGGGGGAGGGGGGGGAGGAGGGAGAGGGAGGAGGGGGGAGGGGGTAGGGGGGAGGGGGAGTGTGGGGGGGAGGGGGAGTACGGGGGGAGGGGGGATGGGGGAGGGGGAGTGTGGGGGGGGGAGGGGGAGTGCGGGGGGGTGGGGGAGTGTGGGGGGAGGATGGGAGGGGGGGGGGAGGAGGGGAGGGGGAAGGGGGGGAGGAGGGGTAGGGGGGAGTGCGGGAGGGGGCGGGGGAGAGAGGGAGGGGGAGGGAGGGGGGAGTGCGGGGGGGGAGAGGGGAGGGGAGGAGGGAGGGGGAGGGAGAGGGGGGTAGGAGGGAGAGGGGGGAGGGGGGAGGAGAGAGAGAGAGAGGGGGAGGGGGGGAGAGAGGGAGGGGGAGGAGAGCGGGGGAGGGAGAGGGGGAGGGGGGAGGAGGGGGGGGAGGGAGAGGGGGGGGAGAGGGGGGGGAGGAGGGAGGGGGGGGAGGAGGGAGAGGGGGAGGGAGAGGGGGAGGGGGGGAGGAGGGAGAGGGGGAGGGGGGGAGGAGGGAGAGGGAGGAGGGAGAGGGGGTGGGGGGGAGGGGTGGAGGGGGAGGGGAGGGGGGGAGAGAGGGAGGGGGAGGAGAGCGGGGGGGGAGGGGGAGGAGAGGGGGGAGGAGAGGGGGGGAGGAGGGAGGGGGAGGGAGAGGGGGGAGTGTGGGAGGGGGGAGGGGGAGGGGGGAGGAGGGGGAGGGGGGAGTGCGAGGGGCGGTAGGGGAGGGGGGAGGGGGAGGGGGGGAGTGCGGGGGGGAGGGGGAGGGGGAGGGGGGAGTGCGAGGGGGAGGAGGGGAGAGGGGGGAGTGCGAGGGGGGAGGAGGGAGGGGGAGGGAGGGGGGAGGGATGGGGGAGTGCGAGGGGGGGGAGGGGAGGGGGGGGAGTGCGAGGGGGAGGGGAGGGGGGGGAGGAGTGGGGAGGAGGGGAGGGGTGGAGGGAGGGGGGGGAGGGGGGAGTGCGAGGGGGGGAGGGGAGGGGGGGAGTGCGAGGGGGAGGGGAGGGGGGGAGGAGTGGGGAGGAGGGGAGGGGTGGAGGGAGGGGGGGGAGGGGGGAGTGCGTGGGGGGGGAGGGGAGGGGGGAGGAGGGAGGGGGGGGAGGAGTGGGGAGGAGGGGAGGGGGGAGTGCGAGGGGGGAGGGGTGGGGGGGGTAGGAGTGGGGAGGAGGGGAGAGGGGGAGGGGGGAGTGCGAGGGGGGAGGGGAGGGAGAGGGAGGAGGGGAGGGTGGGAGGGAGAAGAACACTACTCACCCCGGGGGTCTCGCGCTGCAGGATGTGCAGTGATGTTGCCGAGTTCATGGTGAGCTGGAACCAGACAGAGTGGGTGAAGATAAGCCTGTCCAGGGTGGTGACCTTGGTGAGGGATGACTTGTGCCGGGGCTGGTGGGCAGCGGGTGACTCAGGGGCATCGTACACGGGCTCCTGCTGCATCCTGTCGGGGGGCACACAGGATCAGTGACACCACATCACAAGCAAACCCCCTCCTCCTCCCAGACACAATCCCAATGGACCCAAACACAAGAACATCAGAAATAGGAGCAGGAGGGAGAGAGAAAACAGGGAATTATAGACCGGTCAGCCTGACATCGGTAGTGGGTAAAATGATGGAATCAATTATTAAGGATGTCATAGCAGTGCATTTGGAAAGAGGTGACATGATAGGTCCAAGTCAGCATGGATTTGTGAAAGGGAGATCATGCTTGACAAATCTTCTGGAATTTTTGAGGATGTTTCCAGTAGAGTGGACAAGGGAGAACCAGTGGATGTGGTGTATTTGGACTTTCAGAAGGCTTTCGACAAGGTCCCAGACAAGAGATTAATGTGCAAAGTTAAAGCACATGGGATTGGGGGTAGTGTGCTGACGCGGATTGAGAACTGGTTGTCAGACAGGAAGCAAAGAGTAGGAGTAAATGGGTACTTTTCAGAATGGCAGGCAGTGACTAGTGGGGTACCGCAAGGTTCTGTGCTGGGGCCCCAGCTGTTTACATTGTACATTAATGATTTAGACGAGGGGATTAAATGTATCTCCAAATTTGCGGATGACACTAAGTTGGGTGGCAGTGTGAGCTGCGAGGAGGATGCTATGAGGTTGCAGAGTGACTTGGATAGGTTAGGTGAGTGGGCAAATGCATGGCAGATGAAGTATAATGTGGATAAATGTGAGGTTATCCACTTTGGTGGTAAAAACAGAGAGACAGACTATTATCTGAATGGTGACAGATTAGGAAAAGGGGAGGTGCAACGAGACCTGGGTGTCATGGTACATCAGTCATTGAAGGTTGGCATGCAGGTACAGCAGGCGGTTAAGAAAGCAAATGGCATGTTGGCCTTCATAGCGAGGGGATTTGAGTACAGGGGCAGGGAGGTGTTGCTACAGTTGTACAGGGCCTTGGTGAGGCCACACCTGGAGTATTGTGTACAGTTTTGGTCTCCTAACTTGAGGAAGGACATTCTTGCTATTGAGGGAGTGCAGCGAAGGTTCACCAGACTGATTCCCGGGATGGTGGGACTGACCTATCAAGAAAGACTGGATCAACTGGGCTTGTATTCACTGGAGTTCAGAAGAATGAGAGGGGATCTCATAGAAACGTTTAAAATTCTGACGGGTTTAGACAGGTTAGATGCAGGAAGAATGTTCCCAATGTTGGGGAAGTCCAGAACCAGGGGTCACAGTCTAAGGATAAGGGGTAAGCCATTTAGGACCGAGATGAGGAGAAACTTCTTCACCCAGAGAGTGGTGAACCTGTGGAATTCTCTACCACAGAAAGTAGTTGAGGCCAATTCACTAAATATATTCAAAAAGGAGTTAGATGTAGTCCTTACTACTAGGGGGATCAAGGGGTATGGTGAGAAAGCAGGAATGGGGTACTGAAGTTACATGTTCAGCCATGAACTCATTGAATGGCGGTGCAGGCTAGAAGGGCTGAATGGCCTGCTCCTGCACCTATTTTCTATGTTTCTATGAGTCGGCCATTCGGCCCCTCGAACCTGCTCCGCCATTTAATACGATCATGGCTGATCCGATCATGGACTCAGCTCCACTTCCCTGCCCGCCCCTTATCGGTTAAGAAACTGTCTATCTCTGTCTTAAATATATTCAATGACCCAGCCTCCACAGCTCTCTGGGGCAGAGAATTCCACAGATTTACAACCCTCAGAGAAGGAATTCCTCCTCATCTCAGTTTTAAATGGGCGGCTCCTTATTCTAAGACCATGCCCCCTAGTTCTAGTCTCCCCCATCAGTGGAAACATCCTCTCTACATCCACCTTGTCAAGCCCCCCTCATAATCTTATATGTTTCGATAAGATCACCTCTCATTCTTCTGAATTCCAATGAGTAGAGGCCCAACCTCCTCAACCTTTCCTCATAAGTCAACGCCCTCATCCCCGGAATCAACCGAGTGAACCTTCTCTGAACTGCCTCCAAAGCAAGTATATCCTTTCCGTAAATACGGAGACCAAAACTGCACGCAGTACTCCAGGTGTGGCCTCACCAATACCCTGTATAATTGCAGCAAGACTTCCCTGCTTTTATACTCCATCCCCTTTGCAATAAAGGCCAAGATACCATTGGCCTTCCTGATCACTTGCTGTACCTGCATACTATCCTTTTGTGTTTCATGCACAAGTAACCCCCAGGTCCCGCTGTACTGCAGCACTTTGCAATCTTTCTCCATTTAAATAATAACTTGCTCTTTGATTTTTTTCTGCCAAAGTGCATGACCTCACACTTTCCGACATTATACTCCATCGGCCAAACTTTTGCCCACTCGCTTAGCCTGTCTGTCTTTTTGCAGACTATTTGTGTCCTCCTCACACATTGCTTTTCCTCCCATCTTGTTATAAATAAACGCAGGCCAGCGAGAATGCGGAAGTGAAACAGTGATAGATCACAGCGTGAGGAAACAAGACTGAAGCAGTCAGCAATCTAATCGCAGGCGGATAGACGTCAACATCAAACTCCTCTCGTGTTCATGACACACCATCGCACTCTTAGAATTGGCACACCATTCTCAGTATCTACAGACAAATCACTTCACAGACACAGAGTAAAGCTCCCTCTACACTGTCCCATCAAACACTCCCAGGGCAGGTACAGGGGGTTAGATACAGAGTAAAGCTCCCTCTACACTGTCCCATCAAACACTCCCAGGGCAGGTACAGCACGGGGTTAGATACAGAGTAAAGCTCCCTCTACACTGTCCCATCAAACACTCCCAGGGCAGGTACAGGGGGTTAGATACAGAGTAAAGCTCCCTCTACACTGTCCCATCAAACACTCCCAGGGCAGGTACTGCACGGGTTAGATACAGAGTAAAGCTCCCTCTACACTGTCCCATCAAACACTCCCAGGGCAGGTACAGCACGGGGTTAGATACAGAGTAAAGTTCCCTCTACACTGTCCCATCAAATACTCCCAGGGCAGGTCCAGGGGGTTAGATACAGAGTAAAGCTCCCTCTACACTGTCCCATCAAACACTCCCAGGGCAGGTACAGGGGGTTAGATACAGAGTAAAGCTCCCTCTACACTGTCCCATCAAACACTCCCAGGGCAGGTACAGGGGGTTAGATACAGAGTAAAGTTGCCTCTACACTGTCCAATCAAACACTCCCAGGGCAGGTACAGCACGGGGTTAGATACAGAGTAAAGCTCCCTCTGCACTGTCCCATCAAACACTCCCAGGCAGGTACAGCATGGGTTAGATACAGAGTAAAGCTCCCTCTACACTGTCCCATCAAACACTCCCAGGGCAGGTACAGCACGGGGTTAGATACAGAGTAAAGCTCCCTCTGCACTGTCCCATCAAACACTCCCAGGGCAGGTACAGGGGGTTAGATACAGAGTAAAGCTCCCTCTACACTGTCCCATCAAACACTCCCAGGGCAGGTACAGGGGGTTAGATACAGAGTAAAGCTCCCTCTACACTGTCCCATCAAACACTCCCAGGGCAGGTACAGCACGGGGTTAGATACAGAGTAAAGCTCCCTCTGCACTGTCCCATCAAACACTCCCAGGGCAGGTACAGCATGGGGTTAGATACAGAGTAAAGCTCCCTCTACACTGTCCCATCAAACACTCCCAGGGCAGGTACAGCACGGGGTTAGATACAGAGTAAAGCTCTCTCTACACTGTCCCATCAAACACTCCCAGGGCAGGTACAGCACGGGGTTAGATACAGAGTAAAGCTCCCTCTACACTGTCCCATCAAACACTCCCAGGGCAGGTACAGGGGGTTAGATACAGAGTAAAGCTCTCTCTACACTGTCCCATCAAACACTCCCAGTGCAGGTACAGCACACGGTTAGATACAGAGTAAAGCTCTCTCTACCCTGTCCTGTGACACAGGTTAACAAGGCCATAAAAAAGCAAACCAAGAACTAGGGTTTATTTTTTGAGGTATTCAATTGAAAAGTAGGGCAGTTATGCTGAACCTGTATCGAACCCTGGTTAGACCACACTTGCAGCACTGTGTACAGTTCTGATCTCCATATAGTAAAAGATCCTCTCGGAATGAGTGATCACAGTATGGTTGAATTTGTAATACAGATTGAGGGTGAGGAAGTTGTGTCAGAAATGAGCGTACTATGCTTAAACAAAGGGGACTACAGTGGGATGAGGGCAGAGTTGCCTAAAGTAGATTGGAAACACAGACTAAACGGTGGCACAATTGAGGAACAGTGGAGGACTTTTAAGGAGCTCTTTCATAATGCGCAACAAAAATATATTCCAGTGAAAAAGAAGGGCGGCAAGAGAAGAGATAACCAGCCGTGGATTACCAAGGAAATAAAGGAAAGTATCAAATCAAAGACCAATGCGTATAAGGTGGCCAAGGTTAGTGGGAAACTAGAGGATTGGGAACATTTTAAACAACAGCAAAGAATGACTAAAAAAGCAATAAAGAAAGGAAAGATAGGTTACGAAGGTAAACTTGCGCAAAACATAAAAACAGATAGTAAAAGCTTTTACAGATATAATAAAATTGAAAAGAGTGACTAAAGTAAATGTTGGTCCCTTAGAAGATGATAATGGGAAATGTGGAAATGGCTGAGACCTTAAACAATTATTTTGCTTCCGTCTTCACAGTGGAAGACACAAAAACCATACCAAAAATTGCTGGTCACGGGAAGGGAGGACCTTGAGACAATCACTATCACTAGGGGGTTAGTGCTGGACAGGCTAATGGGACGCAAGGTAGACAAGTCCCCTGGTCCTGATGAAATGCATCCCAGGATATTAAAAGAGATGGCGGAAGTTATAGCAGATGCATTCGTTATAATCTACCAAAATTCTCTGGACTCTGGGGAGGTACCAGCGGATTGGAAAGCAGCTAATGTAACGCCTCTGTTTAAAAAAGGGGGCAGACAAAAGGCAGGTAACTATAGGCCGGTTAGTTTAACATCTGTAGTGGGGAAAATGCTTGAAGCTATCATTAAGGAAGAAATAGCGGGACATCTGGATAGGAATAGTGCAGTCAAGCAGACGCAACATGGATTCATGAAGGGGAAATCATGTTTAACTAATTTACTGGAATTCTTTGAGGATATAACGAGCATGGTGGATAGAGGTGTACCGATGGATGTGGTGTATTTAGATTTCCAAAAGGCATTCGATAAGGTGCCACACAAAAGGTTACTGCAGAAGATAAAGGTACGCGGAGTCAGAGGAAATGTATTAGCATGGATCGAGAATTGGCTGGCTAACAGAAAGCAGAGAGTCGGGATAAATGGGTCCTTTTCGGGTTGGAAATCGGTGGTTAGTGGTGTGCCACAGGGATCGGTGCTGGGACCACAACTGTTTACAATATACATAGATGACCTGGAAGAGGGGACAGAGTGTAGTGTAACAAAATTTGCAGATGACACTAAGATTAGTGGGAAAGCGGGTTGTGTAGAGGACACAGAGAGGCTGCAAGGAGATTTGGATAGGTTAAGCGAATGGGCTAAGGTTTGGCAGATGGAATACAATGTCGGAAAGTGTGAGGTCATCCACCTTGGAAAAAAAACAGTAAAAGGGAATATTATTTGAATGGGGAGAAATTACAACATGCTGCGGTGCAGAGGGACCTGGGGGTCCTTGTGCATGAATCCCAAAAAGTTAGTTTGCAGGTGCAGCAGGTAATCAGGAAGGCGAATGGAATGTTGGCCTTCATTGCGAGAGGGATGGAGTACAAAAGCAGGGAGGTCCTGCTGCAACTGTACAGGGTATTGGTGAGGCCGCACCTGGAGTACTGCGTGCAGTTTTGGTCACCTTACTTAAGGAAGGATATACTAGCTTTGGAGGGGGTACAGAGACGATTCACGAGGCTGATTCCGGAGATGAGGGGGTTACCTTATGATGATAGATTGAGTAGACTGGGTCTTTACTCGTTGGAGTTCAGAAGGATGAGGGGTGATCTCAAAGAAACATTTAAAATAATGAAAGGGATAGACAAGATAGAGGCAGAGAGGTTGTTTCCACTGGTCGGGGAGACTAGAACTAGGGGGCATAGCCTCAAAATACGGAGGAGCCAATTTAAAACCGAGTTGAGAAGGAATTTCTTCTCCCAGAGGGTTGTGAATCTGTGGAATTCTCTGCCCAAGGAAGCAGTTGAGGCTAGCTCATTGAATGTATTCAAGTCACAGATAGATAGATTTTTAACCAATAAGGGAATTAAGGGTTATGGGGAGCGGGCGGGTAAGTGGAGCTGAGTCCACGGCCAGATCAGCCATGATCTTATTGAATGGCGGAGCATGCTCGAGGGGCTAGATGGCCTACTCCTGTTCCTAATTCTTATGTTCTTATTGTTCTTACCTGGGTTAGACCACACTTGGAGCACTGCGTACAGTTCTGGTCTCCATATACCTGGGTTAGACCACACTTGGATCACTGAGCACAGTTCTGGTCTCCATATACCTGGGTTAGACCACACTTGGAGCACTGCGCACAGTTCTGGTCTCCATATACCTGGGTTAGACCACACTTGGAGCACTGAGCACAGTTCTGGTCTCCATATACCTGGGTTAGACCACACTTGGATCACTGAGCACAGTTCTGGTCTCCATATACCTGGGTTAGACCACACTTGGAGCACTGCGTACAGTTCTGGTCGCCATATTATAAAAAGGATAGAGAGGCACTGGAGAGGGTGCAGAGAAGATTTACAAGGATGATACCAGAAATGCGAGGGTGTACATATCAGGAAAGGATGAACAGGCTGGGTCTCTTTTCTCTTGAACGAAGGCGACTGAGAGGTGACCTAACAGAGGTCGTTAAAATGATGAAAGGTTTTGATCGAGTGGATACAGAGAGAATGTTTCCCCTTGTGGTGGAGACCAGAACCGGGGGCCACCAATATCAGACAGTCACTGATAAACCCAACGGGGAATTCAGGAGAAACTTCTTTACCCAGAGAGCGGTGAGAATGTGGAACTCGCTGCCACAGGGAGGGGTTGAGGTGAATAGTATCGATGTATTTAAGGGGAGGCTGGATAAACACACGGGGGAGAGAGGGATAGAAGGATGGGGTGATGGGGGGAGATGGAGAGGGGTGGGAGGGGGCTGGTGTGGGGCATAAACCCCGGCACGGAGCAGTGGGGCATAAACCCCGGCACGGAGCGGTGGGGCATAAACCCCGGCACGGAGCGGAGGGGCATAAACCCCGGCACGGAGCAGAGGGGCATAAACCCTGGCACGGAGCGCTGGGGCATAAACCCCGGCACGGAGCGGTGGGCCATAAACCCCGGCACGGAGCGGAGGGGCATAAACCCCGGCACGGAGCGGAGGGGCATAAACCCCGGCACGGAGTGGAGGGGCATAAACCCCGGCACGGAGCGGAGGGGCATAAACCCCGGCACGGAGCGGTGGGGCATAAACCCCGGCACGGACTGCTTGGGCCCGATGACCTGTTTCTGTGCCGAATATCGCGTGTAATAACCACACTGTTGCTCAGTGACGGGGCGAGCAGGGTGAATCAGATTATGATATCGCAGTTCCTGCTTCTTCTCTCACATCCCCCTCTGTTCCAGGCAGCGTTGACAGAAGTCCGTCACATCAGAACATAAGAAATAGGAGCAGGAGTCGGCCATTCGGCCCCTCGAGCCTGCTCCGCCATTTAATACGATCGTGGCTGATCCGATCATGGACTCAGCTCCACTTCCCTGCCCACTCACTTAGCCTGTCTGTGCCCTTTTGCAGATTTTTTGTGTCCTCCTCACACATTGCGTTTCCTCCCATCTTTGTATCGTCAGCAAACTTGTCTACGTTACACTCGGTCCCTTCTTCCAAGTCGTTAATATAGATTGTAAATAGTTGGGGTCCCAGCACTGATCCCTGCGGCACCCCACTAGTTACTGATTGCCAACCCGAAAATGAACCATTTATCCTGACTCTCTGTTTTCTGTTAGTTAGCCAATCCTCTATCCATGCTAATATATTACCCCCCAACCCCGTGAACTTTTATCTTGTGCAGTAACCTTTTGTCTGGCACCTTATCGAATGCCTTCTGGAAATCCAAATACACCACATCCACTGGTTCCCCCTTTATCCACCCTGTTCATTACATCCTCAAAGAACTCCAGCAAATTTGTTCAAACACGATTTCAATTTGTCAAACATGTTCTTGGCCTCAACTCCACTTCCCTTGAGGGCTGGGAAGACATTTAAACGGGTCATTTTCAGGTTGGCAGGCTGTAACTAGTGCCGGTGGGGGGGGCCGCAGGGATCAGTGCCGGGGCCCCAGCTATTTACAATCTATATCAGCGATTTGGATGAGGGGACCGAGTGTAATATAACCAAGTTTGCTGATGACACAAAGCTCGGTGGGAATGTAAGTTGTGAGGAGGAGGCAAAGAGGCTTCAGGGGGATATAGCCAGGCTGAGTGATTGGGCAAGAATGTGGCAGATGGAGTATAATATGGGGAAATGTGAAGTTATCCACTCTGGTAGGAAAAGTAGAAAAGCAGAGTATTGTTTAAACGGTGAGAGATCGGGGAATGTCGGTGTTCAGAGGGACCTGGGGGTCCTTGTACATCAATCACTGAAAGTTAACCTGCAGGTACAGGAGGCAATTCAGAAAGCAAATGGTACGTTGGCCTTTATTACAGGGGGGTTTGAGTACAAGAGTAAAGACGTCTTGCTGCAGTTATACAGGGCCCCGGTGAGACCACACTTGGAGTATTGTGCACAGTTTGGGTCTCCTTACCTAAGGAAGGATATACTGGCCATAGAGGGAGTGCAGCGAAGGTTCACCAGACTGATTCCTGGGATGGGGGGATTGTCCTATGAGGAGAGATTGAGCAGACTGGGCCGATATTCTCTGGAGTTTAGAAGAATGAGAGGGGATCCCATTGAAACACACACAATACTTACAGGGCTTGACAGGGTAGATGCAGGGAGGGTGTTTCCCCCCGGGGCTGGGGAGTCTAGAACCAGGGCTCACAGTCTCAGGATAAGGGGCCGGCCATTTAGGACTGAGATGAGGAGGAATTTCTTCACTCAGAGGGGGGTGAATCTTTGGAATTCTCTGCCCCAGAGGGCCGTGGGAGGCTCAGTCTTCGAGGCCGAGATCGGGAGATTTTTGGATATTAAGGGAATCGAGGGATCGGGCGGGAAAGTGGGGTTGAGGTCGAAGGTCAGCCGCGACCTGATTGGATGGCGGAGCAGGCTCGAGGGGCCGAATGGCCGACTCCTGCTCCTGATTCTCGTGTCCTGATGTAACGTATTGAGGCAGAGTGTGTGTGATTACATGGAGACGGTTCAGCGAGGGGTTTGTGTGTAGAATAATGATCAGGGCCCAGTGTTCAGAAAGCTCAGAACTTTCCCAGAAATCTCGCACTTCCTGATAAACAAAAATAACTCACATTTATACTTCGCTTTTAACGTAATGAAACATCCCGGGGCGCGTCACAGGGGCGTAAATCAGACACACTCTGACCCCGAGCTACATACGGAGATATTGGGACAGGCGACCAAAAGCTGGGTCAGAGAGGTCGGTTTTAAGGAGCGTCTTAAAGGAGGAGAGAGAGGCGGAGAGGTTTAGGGAGGGAGTTCCAGAGCTTGGGGCCCAGGCAGCTGAAGGCACGGCCACCGATGGTGGAGCGATGGGAATCGGGGGATGGGCAAGAGGGCAGAATTGGAGGGGCGCAGAGAGCTCGGAGGGTTATAGGAGGTTACAGAGATAGGGAGGGGTGTAGGGGCTGGAGGGGGTTACAGAGATAGGGAGGGGTGTAGGGGCTGGAGGAGGTTACAGGGATAGGGAGGTGTGTAGGGGCTGGAGGAGGTTACAGGGATAGGGAGGGCTGTAGGGGCTGGAGGAGGTTACAGGGATAGGGAGGGGTGTAGGGGCTGGAAGGGGTTACAGAGATAGGGAGGGGTGTAGGGGCTGGAGGAGGTTACATGGATAGGGAGGGGTGTAGGGGCTGGAGGAGGTTACAGAGATAGGGAGGGGTGTAGGGGCTGGAGGAGGTTACAGAGATAGGGAGGAGTGTAGGGGCTCGAGGGGGTTACAGAGATAGGGAGGGGTGTAGGGGCTGGAGGAGGTTACAGAGATAGGGAGGAGTGTAGGGGCTGGAGGGGGTTACAGAGATAAGGAGGGGTGTAGGGGCTGGAGGAGGTTACAGAGATAGGGAGGGGTGTAGGGGCTGGAGGGGTTACAGAGATAGGGAGGGGTGTAGGGGCTGAAGGGGGTTACAGAGATAGGGAGGGGTGTAGGGGCTGGAGGAGGTTACAGAGATAGGGAGGGGTGTAGGGGCTGGAGTGGGTTACAGCGATAGGGAGGGGTGTAGGGGCTGGAGGGGTTACAGAGATAGGGAGGGGTGTAGGGGCTGAAGGGGGTTACAGAGATAGGGAGGGGTGTAGGGGCTGGAGGGGTTACAGAGATAGGGAGGGGTGTAGGGGCTGGAGGAGGTTACAGAGATAGGGAGGGGTGTAGGGGCTGGAGAGGGTTACAGAGATAGGGAGGGGTGTAGGGGCTGGAGGGGGTTACAGAGATAGGGAGGGGTGTAGGGGCTGGAGGGGGTTACAGAGATAGGGAGGGGTGTAGGGGCTGGAGGAGGTTACAGAGATAGGGAGGGGTGTAGGGGCTGGAGGAGGTTACAGAGATAGGGAGGGGTGTAGGGTCTGGAGGACGTTACAGAGATAGGGAGGGGTGTAGGGCTGGAGGAGGTTACAGAGATAGGGAGGGGTGTCGGGGCTGGAGGAGGTTACAGAGATAGGGAGGGGTGTAGGGGCTGGAGGAGGTTACAGAGATAGGGAGGGGTGTCGGGGCTGGAGGAGGTTACAGAGATAGGGAGGGGTGTAGGGGCTGGAGGAGGTTACAGAGATAGGGAGGGGTGTAGGGGCTGGAGGAGGTTACAGAGATAGGGAGGGGTGTCGGGGCTGGAGGAGGTTACAGAGATAGGGAGGGGTGTAGGGGCGGGAGGTTACAGAGATAGGGAGGGGTGTAGGGGCTGGAGGAGGTTACAGAGATAGGGAGGGGTGTAGGGGCTGGAGGAGGTTACAGAGATAGGGAGTTGGTGGTGGGGGGGGCGGGTGGGTGCAGCGAGGAGGGATTTGAACACGAGGATGGAGAATTGTGAAATGGAGGCGTTACCGGACCAGGAGCCAATGTAGGTCAGTGAGCACAGGGGGTGATGGGTGAGTGGGACTGGGTGCGAGTTAGGACACGGGGCAGTGAGCACAGGGGGTGATGGGTGAGTGGGACTGGGTGCGAGTTAGGACACGGGGCAGTGAGCACAGGGGGTGATGGGTGAGTGGGACTGGGTGCGAGTTAGGACACGGGGCAGTGAGCACAGGGGGTGATGGGTGAGTGGGACTGGGTGCGAGTTAGGACACGGTGCAGTGAGCACAGGGGGTGATGGGTGAGTGGGACTGGGTGCGAGTTAGGACACGGGGCAGTGAGCACAGGGGGTGATGGGTGAGTGGGACTGGGTGCGAGTTAGGACACGGGGCAGTGAGCACAGGGGGTGATGGGTGAGTGGGACTGGGTGTGAGTTAGGACACGGGGCAGTGAGCACAGGGGGTGATGGGTGAGTGGGACTGGGTGTGAGTTAGGACACGGGGCAGTGAGCACAGGGGGTGATGGGTGTGTGGGACTGGGTGTGAGTTAGGACACGGGGCAGTGAGCACAGGGGGTGATGGGTGAGTGGGACTGGGTGTGAGTTAGGACACGGGGCAGGGAGCACAGGGGGTGATGGGTGAGCGGGACACGGTGTGAGTTAGGACACGGGGCAGGGAGCACAGGGGGTGATGGGTGAGCGGGACTGGGTGTGAGTTAGGACATGGGGTGGGGGGGGGCAGGAGTTTGGGATGAGCTCACGTTTACGGAGTGGGGGGGGGGGGGGCAGCGGGCGGGGGAGCTGGGAGGCCAGTAGATCGATGGAACATTCGGAAGTCCGGAGGGGATTGAGGGCCTGGGGTGAGGGTTACAGCAGGAGATGAGGCTGGGCGCAGATAAACACACTCAATCTTACTTCCGCGCTTAAAGGCGTTGCCATGGACACTCAACGTGAACCTTGGCTATCCAGGAGATTGGGGTTAGGGGGTGGGGAGCGGGGGGGTCAGGGATTTGGGGCGGTTGAGTCTCTGTGCCTCCAATCTCTGACCACCCCTCAGCGTCATTTGAACATCAGAATCAGGAGCAGGAGTCGGCCATTCGGCCCCTCGAGCCTGCTCCGCCATCCAATCAGATCGCGGCTGACCTTCGACCTCAACCTCAACCCCACTTTCCCGCCCGATCCCTCGATTCCCTTAAGATCCAAAAATCTCCCGATCTCGGCCTTGAAGACTGAGCCTCCCACGGCCCTCTGGGGCAGAGAATTCCAAAGATTCACCCCCCTCTGAGTGAAGAAATCCCTCCTCATCTCCGTCCTAAATGGCCGAGCCCTTATCCTGAGACTGTGAGCCCTGGTTCTAGACTCCCCAGCTCCGGGGGGGAAACACCCTCCCTGCATCTACCCTGTCAAGCCCTGTAAGTATTGTGTGTGTTTCAATGGGATCCCCTCTCATTCTTCTAAACTCCAGAGAATATCGGCCCAGTCTGCTCAACCTCAAGATCAGATCAGCCATGATCTTATTAAATGGCGGAGCAGGCTCGAGGGGCCTTATGGGTGACTCCTGCTCCTATTTCCTATGTTCTTATGTTCTTATGTCATGTCTCCTCATAGGACAATGCCCCCATCCCAGGATTTAACCCACCACTGGAGGCCCGAGGCTTCAGCCCCCGCGAGTAGGCCCAGAATGGGCCTGGGAAGGGGGTCAAGCAGAGGGCGCCACCCTCAATCGCACCGGCAGACATCCACCCTCGGCACAGAGACCCTCGGGAGCCTTCCGGCACCTGTGCGCCCATTGAGGTGCGGAAATAGAGCAGGCCCAGAGGCCTAAGGGGAGGCATGCGGTTGTCGGGGCAAGGGTCAAAGGTTAAATTCTGGGAGATGAGGCCTCGTCTGTGTTGCGAGGAGGTGTTTGTGACTCCAGGCGAAGGCTTGCCCAGTGACTAGAAACTTTGTTGACACAACACTAAGCTGGGAGGATTTGCTGCCAAGCCGCCGTTTCCATGGAGACCACGAGTTATCTGCCTGCACTTGCAAGAAATGCGAGAGCAGAAATTCGGGCCTGGCATTCATCCCGTGTCACTTGAGCAACAACAGCCACTCCCAAACTACCCACAGAGCGCTCCCCATACCCCACAGGGCTGTGGGACCGAGGCCCAACATACACACACACACACACACACAGAGCAGGAAAGGCCCAGGCTTCATCCCGGGCCTACATCAGTGTCAGCCCTGGCTCAGTGGACAGCACTCTCGCCCCTCAGTCAGAAGGTTGTGGGTTCGAGTCCCACACCAGGCACAAAAAACGCAGGCTGACACTCCCTGTGCCGTACTGAGGGAGCGCCGCACTGTCGGAGGGGCAGTACTGAGGGAGCGCCGCACTGTCGGAGGGGCGGTACCGAGGGAGCACCGCACTGTCGGAGGGGCAGTACTGAGGGAGTGCCGCACTGTCGGAGGGGCAGTACTGAGGGAGTGCCGCACTGTCGGAGGGGCAGTACTGAGGGAGTGCCGCACTGTCGGAGGGGCGGTACTGAGGGAGCGCCGCACTGTCGGAGGGGCGGTACTGAGGGAGCGCCGCACTGTCGAAGGGGCGGTACTGAGGGAGGGCCACACTGTCGGAGGGGCGGTACTGAGGGAGCGCCGCACTGTCGGAGGGGCAGTACTGAGGGAGTGCCGCACTGTCGGAGGGGCGGTACTGAGGGAGGGCCGCACTGTCGGAGGGGCGGTACTGAGGGAGCCCCGCACTGTCGGAGGGGCAGTACTGAGGGAGCGCCGCACTGTCGGAGGGGCGGTACTGAGGGAGCGCCGCACTGTCGGAGGGGCAGTACTGAGGGAGTGCCGCACTGTCGGAGGGGCAGTACTGAGGGAGCGCCGCACTGCGCTATCGGAGGGGCAGTACTGAGGGAGCGCCGCACTGTCGGAGGGGCAGTACTGAGGGAGCGCCGCACTGTCGGAGGGGCAGTACTGAGGGAGTGCCGCACTGTCGGAGGGGCAGTACTGAGGGAGCGCCGCACTGTCGGAGGGGCAGTACTGAGGGAGTGCCGCACTGTCGGAGGGGCAGTACTGAGGGAGCGCCGCACTGTCGGAGGGGCAGTACTGAGGGAGTGCCGCACTGTCGGAGGGGCACTACTGAGGGAGCGCCGCACTGTCGGAGGGGCAGTACTGAGGGAGTGCCGCACTGTCGGAGGGGCAGTACTGAGGGAGTGCCGCACTGTCGGAGGGGCAGTACTGAGGGAGCGCCGCACTGCGCTATCGGAGGGGCAATATTTATCGGTGTCCTGGGGCCAATATTTATCCCTCGACCAACATCACTAAAACAGATGATCCGGGTCATTATCACATCGCTGTGTGTGGGAGCTTGCTGTGCGCTAATTGGCGTTTCCCACATTACAACAGTGAGCGCACTCCGATAGTACTTCATTGGCTGTGAGGCGCTGTGGGATGTCTGGTGGTGGTGACAGGCGATATATAAATGCAAGTCTGTCTGTCTTGTTACTAGAACCATTCCCCCAGTGAGAGTCAGCACCTGAGGGGGAGGATGGATGGAGGGGGGAGGGGGAGGTGCTGCAGGTTGGGGGGGAATGTAATTAACCCCGAAACCAGCAGCCAATGAGAGCGCAGTATGGCCACCGTGCCCGCGGACATGTCGGGCCGGGCGTGTTGTTTGTGTCGTGTGATGGAACACTTCCTGTTCAGGCAAACCCCCCGGGCCCAGGTCTACCTCTGACACACGGCCTGCCCCAACACCGAGCATCCAGCCCCTCCTGGTCCACACGCACTGTCCCTCAGGGGTACTGGGCCCACAGCCTGTACCCACCTCACTCTCCCCTCCCCTCCCTCGCTCTCTCTTCACCCCCCTCGCTCTCACCTCCCCCTCACTCGCCTCTCCACCACTCGCTCTACCCACCCCTCTCCCCTCGCTCTACCCCTCCCCCCCCTCGCCCCTCCCCCCATCATCTCCTCCCCCCCCAAGGGTGAACGTGAATGACCCTCCCATGCCAACAGCACCTTCCACCCTCGGGAGGTCCCTGAGGGCCCCAGCGAGGCACTTTAGTTTTTGTTGTGTGGTTGGTGATGTGATTTCAGAAACGTGGAACCGGTTTGTTGAGACGGGGCAGGTTTTTGAGGTTCGGGGAGGAATGTGTCTGAGCTCAGAGAGAGCGGCGATGAGTGTAGGGAATCGGTGCCGAGATCACGCAGTGCCTAACCTTTTGGTCAGCTTGCCTTCCGTACTGCGGGACAGTCGGAGGGGCAGTACTGAGGGAGTGCCGCACTGTCGGAGGGGCAGTACTGAGGGAGTGCCGCACTGTCGGAGGGGCAGTCCTGAGGGAGTGCCGCACTGTCGGAGGGGCAGTACTGAGGGAGTGCCGCACTGTCGGAGGGGCTGTACTGAGGGAGCGCTGCACTGTCGGAGGGGCGGTACTGAGGGAGCGCCGCACTGTCGGAGGGGCGGTACCGAGGGAGCGCCGCACTGTCGGAGGGGCGGTACTGAGGGAGTGCCGCACTGTCGGAGGAGCGGTACTGAGGGAGTGCCGCACTGTCGGAGGGGTAGTACTGAGGGAGTACCGCACTGTCAGAGGGGCAGTACTGAGGGAGTGCCGCACTGTCGGAGGGGCAGTACTGAGGGAGTACCGCACTGTCAGAGGGGCAGTACTGAGGGAGTGCCGCACTGTCGGAGGGGCAGTACTGAGGGAGTACCGCACTGTCAGAGGGGCAGTACTGAGGGAGCGCCGCACTGTCGGAGGGGCGGTACTGAGGGAGTACCGCACTGTCGGAGGGGCAGTACTGAGGGAGTGCCGCACTGTCGGAGGGGCCATCTTTCGGATGAGACGTTAAACCGAGGCCCCGTCTGCCCCCTCGGGTGGATGTAAAAGATCCCGGGGCCACTATTGGAAGAAGAGCAGGGGGAGTTCTCCCCGGTGTCCTGGGGCCAATATTTATCCCTCGACCAACATCACTAAAACAGATGATCCGGGTCATTATCACATCGCTGTGTGTGGGAGCTTGCTGTGCGCAAATTGGCGTTTCCCACATTACAACAGGGAGCAACACTCCGATAGTACTTCATTGGCTGTGAGGCGCTGTGGGACGTCCGGTGGTGGTGGGGACAGGCGCTATATAAATGCCACAACATGATAGGAACAGAACACACTAGCGAC
>NC_092003.1:2711503-2736503 GCF_044704955.1 Pristiophorus japonicus
ACACTCTCTCACACTCTCTCACACTCTCTCACACTCATAGTCTCATCGTCACACTCTCTCACACACTCTCTCACACTCACATCACACTCATAGTCTCATCGTCACACTCTCTCACACTCTCTCACACACTCTCTCACACTCATAGTCTCATCGTCACACTCTCTCACACTCATATTCTCATCGTCACACTCTCACACACTCTCTCACACTCTCTCTCACACTCATAGTCTCATCGTCACACTCTCTCACACTCTCTCTCACACTCATAGTCTCATCGTCACTCTCTCTCACACTCTCTCTCACACTCACAGTCTCATCGTCACACTCTCTCACACTCTCTCACACACTCTCTCACACTCATATTCTCATCGTCACACTCTCTCACACTCTCTCTCACACTCATAGTCTCATAGTCACACTCTCTCACACACTCACACACACACACATCACACTCATAGTCTCATCGTCACACTCTCTCACACTCTCTCTCTCACACACATCACACTCACAGTCTCATCGTCACACTCTCTCACACTCTCTCACACTCATATTCTCATCGTCACACTCTCTCACACTCTCTCTCACACTCACAGTCTCATAGTCACACTCTCTCACACACTCACACACACTCTCTCACACTCATAGTCTCATAGTCACACTCTCTCACACACTCACACACACACACATCACACTCATAGTCTCATAGTCACACTCTCTCACACTCTCTCTCACACACACATCACACTCATAGTCTCATCGTCACACTCTCTCACACTCACACACACACACATCACATTCATAGTCTCATCGTCACACTCTCTCACACACACACATCACACTCACAGTCTCATAGTCACACTTTCTCACACACACTCACACACTCTCACATCACACACATAGTCTCATAGTCACACTCTCTCACACTCACACACACATCACACTCATAGTCTCATCGTCACACTCTCTCACACACTCACACACACACACATCACACTCACAGTCTCATAGTCACACTCTCTCACACACTCACACTCTCTCACACTCACACACACATCACACTCATAGTCTCATCGTCACACTCTCTCACACACTCACACACACACACATCACACTCACAGTCTCATAGTCACACTCTCTCACACACTCACACTCTCTCTCACACACACACATACTCACACTCACACACACTCTCACACTCTCTCTCACACACACACTCTCTCACACACACGCACTCTCTCTCTCACTCTCTCACACACACTCTCTCTCTCTCTCTCTCTCTCACACGTGAGCAGATGTGGGTTGTAAAAGTGTGTTGTTGCGAGTCTCAATGTTTTTCAGGTGCTGCCCCTTTGAGCTGCCGTGTGTTGCCGCTCCAGGATAGAGAGCTGCTGTAAATCTGAGCTGTTGCGTGTGACGGATGGGGAGCGGAGGGAGTTACCCCGGGACATCACTGCCTCCGCCCAATGTCACTGCCAGCGGGGAGAGGATTCGGGACACACTGCCGGAGTGTCGGGCCAGCGATGGTATGCACTGCAGCCACGATGCATCGCAGGATGTTAGACTCCGAACACAGTGAGGGGGGGGAGGGGGGGAGCGGCCCAGGGGATGGCCCAGGCCACATCGAGCTTCAGTGCAGTTACAGCCTTTGGTCGAAGTCAATCTCAGGGATCAGCACTGACGACACAGAGTTGCACCACGCCCGGTCAGAAAGAATGCACCTTTTATCTGCATCCTCATTCCGATTTAATTTCCCCATGCAGTTTATCAGGCGTCGGTGCCAGACATGTAGCAATACATCGCGTGATGACACAGTGCAGAGCAAGCATCAGTGTGGCTCAGTGGGCAGCACCCTCGCCTCTGAGTCAGGAGGTTGTGGGTTCAAGTCCCACTCCAGGGACTTGGGCACAAAATCCAGGCCGACACTCCCAGTGCAGTGCTGAGGGAGCACCGCACTGTCGGAGGGGCAGTACTGAGGGAGCACCGCACTGTCGGAGGGGCAGTACTGAGGGAGCGCCGCACTGTCGGAGGGGCAGTACTGGGGGAGCGCCGCACTGTCGGAGGGGCAGTACTGAGGGAGCGCCGCACTGTCGGAGGGGCAGTACTGAGGGAGCGCCGCACTGTCGGAGGGGCAGTACTGAGGGAGCGCCGCACTGTCGGAGGGGCAGTACTGAGGGAGCGCCGCACTGTCGGAGGGGCAGTACTGGGGGAGCGCCGCACTGTCGGAGGGGCAGTACTGGGGGAGCGCCGCACTGTCGGAGGGGCAGTACTGAGGGAGCGCCGCACTGTCGGAGGGGCAGTACTGAGGGAGCGCCGCACTGTCGGAGGGGCAGTACTGAGGGAGCGCCGCACTGTCGGAGGGGCAGTACTGAGGGAGCGCCGCACTGTCGGAGGGGCAGTACTGAGGGAGCGCCGCACTGTCGGAGGGGCAGTACTGAGGGAGCGCCGCACTGTCGGAGGGGCGGTACTGAGGGAGCGCCGCACTGTCGGAGGGGCGGTACTGAGGGAGCGCCGCACTGTCGGAGGGGCGGTACTGAGGGAGCGCCGCACTGTCGGAGGGGCGGTACTGAGGGAGCGCCGCACTGTCGGAGGGGCGGTACTGAGGGAGCGCCGCACTGTCGGAGGGGCGGTACTGAGGGAGCGCCGCACTGTCGGAGGGGCGGTACTGAGGGAGCGCCGCACTGTCGGAGGGGCGGTACTGAGGGAGCGCCGCACTGTCGGAGGGGCCATCTTTCGGATGAGACGTTAAACCGAGGCCCCGTCTGCCCTCTCGGGTGGATGTAAAAGATCCCGGGGCCACTATTGGAAGAAGAGCAGGGGGAGTTCTCCCCGGTGTCCTGGGGCCAATATTTATCCCTCGACCAACATCACTAAAACAGATGATCTGGGTCATTCTCACATCGCTGTGTGTGGGAGCTTGCTGTGCGCAAATTGGCGTTTCCCACATTACAACAGTCACACATGGGCCAATTGATTTGAGGTACTGGTGTCATTGGCACTAGTGAGACACTTGACCATTTCGGGAGGGGGAGTGGAATATGAATGCTGGTTACCATGACATCGATTCTGTTTTGCGAAAGAAGGTTAACTCAAAAACATTCTTCACATCACTTATTACAAAAATACAGAACAGGTATCACAGCAATACACACAGGAATATTTACAGACAGTTGCTGGGTGGTTGTAAATAGTAATTCAATCGCAGCACGATGTACAGAATCATCGGGGTATTTACAAGGAGTCAGGAAATTTTTCATCTACTGTTTTGCCTCATCGCAAGTTGGGCAGGGCTGGGACATCCTCCTCTCTCCCCATGGCCAGTCCCATCAAACACTCCCAGGGCAGGTACAGGGGGTTAGATACAGAGTAAAGCTCCCTCTACACTGTCCCCATCAAACACTCCCAGGGCAGGTACAGGGGGTTAGATACAGAGTAAAGCTCCCTCTACACTGTCCCATCAAACACTCCCAGGGCAGGTACAGCACGGGGTTAGATACAGAGTAAAGCTCCCTCTACACTGTCCCATCAAACACTCCCAGGGCAGGTACAGCACGGGTTAGATACAGAGTAAAGCTCCCTCTACACTGTCCCATCAAACACTTCCAGGGCAGGTACAGGGGGTTAGATACAGAGTAAAGCTCCCTCTACACTGTCCCATCAAACACTCCCAGGGCAGGTACAGGGGGTTAGATACAGAGTAAAGCTCCCTCTACACTGTCCCATCAAACACTCCCAGGGCAGGTACAGCACGGGGTTAGATACAGAGTAAAGCTCCCTCTACACTGTCCCATCAAACACTCCCAGGGCAGGTTCAGGGGGTTAGATACAGAGTAACGCTCCCTCTACACTGTCCCATCAAACACTCCCAGGGCAGGTACAGGGGGTTAGATACAGAGTAAAGCTCCCTCTACACTGTCCCATCAAACACTCCCAGGGCATGTACAGGGGGTTAGATACAGAGTAAAGCTGCCTCTACACTGTCCCATCAAACACTCCCTGGTCAGGTACAGCATGGGGTTAGATACAGAGTAACGCTCCCTCTACACTGTCCCATGAAACACTCCCAGGGCAGGTACAGGGGGTTAGATACAGAGTAAAGCTCCCTCTACACTGTCCCATCAAACACTCCCAGGGCAGGTACAGGGGGTTAGATACAGAGTAAAGCTCCCTCTACACTGTCCCATCAAACACTCCCAGGGCAGGTACAGGGGGTTAGATACAGAGTAAAGCTCCCTCTACACTGTCCCATCAAACACTCACAGGGCAGGTACAGCACGGGGTTAGATACAGAGTAAAGCTCCCTCTACACTGTCCCATCAAACACTCCCAGTGCAGGTACAGGGGGTTAGATACAGAGTAAAGCTCCCTCTACACTGTCCCATCAAACACTCCCAGGGCAGGTACAGCACGGGGTTAGATACAGAGTAAAGCTCCCTCTACACTGTCCCATCAAACACTCCCAGGGCAGGTACAGGGGGTTAGATACAGAGTAAAGCTCCCTCTACACTGTCCCATCAAACACTCCCAGGGCAGGTACAGGGGGTTAGATACAGAGTAAAGCTCCCTCTACACTGTCCCATCAAACACTCCCAGGGCAGGTACAGGGGGTTAGATACAGAGTAAAGCTCCCTCTACACTGTCCCATCAAACACTCCCAGGGCAGGTACAGGGGGTTAGATACAGAGTAAAGCTCCCTCTACACTGTCCCACTGGGAGATTTCCTCGTCTCATGTCTGGGTCTGTGGTTTTAAGTGGCAGTTGGACGAGAGGGCTGTGTCTGGCGGGATGACCAGGGTCAGGGACCTGCTCGATGGCGGAGGAGCGGGCGGGACAGTGCCAGGCGTGTTGGCGCGGTGCCTATCCCGGGCCGACGTCCGCTGCGCGGCCGATGCCATCGAGTCGCTATAAACAGCGCTGGGCCCTGACTCCGTTCGGTGTGTCGCGGGGGCTCAAGCACGTGGGGAGATCCCGTCCCAGCTGACCCCCGTCCGGACGGAATTCCTCGTCGGCGCCAAGCCCCGGAACCTCCCTCGGGAGCCGGCGCCTCACAACTTGAGCCTCCTCCGGGGAAATCCCCTCCGTGCCTTTCGGTTCTGCGCGGAGGGAGGGGATTCCTGTACGGGCTGCTCCTGCACACTCTCCACCTTGCCATCCTCGTCTGCCGTCCGGACACACCATGGCGCACCATCTAGCCGTCCGGAGGAGGCGGGGGTCCCCGATGGAGGGCACTCTACGCGGGAGTCCTCCCACTATTTATTGGGGACTTGGCCTGGAGGGTGGTGCACGGGGCAGTCCCGTGCAATCGGTTTTTAATTCGGTTCACGGGCTCCCGGGCCGCCTGCAATTTCTGCGGTCTGGAGGAGTCCGTGTTCCACGTGTATGTTCAGTGCACGAGATTGCAGCCCCCTCTTCCGTTATTCAAAGGGGCCGCTCCTCAAATTCTGGCTGCCCTTCAGTCCCCACGCTCCTGATCTTTGGGGACCCTGTGCGGAGGGGAGCGGGTAGGTCCGAGGGCCTCCTCGTAGGACTGCTCCTGGGCCTGGCCAAGGGGGAGCCATCAGCCGGTCCAGGCAGCGGGCGGGCGAGGGGGTCGTTCAACCCCGACTGCCTGCCTCTCTTCCGCGGTTACATCCTGAGCCAGGGTGTCCCTGGAGATGGAGCACGCGGTGTCCACCGGTACGCTCGCGGCCTTCCGCGAGAGGTGGGCGCCGGAGGGACTGGAGTGCATCATCACCTCCCCCCCCTCCCCCCTCTGGGAACAGAATCTTAATTTGACCGGTTAAGGTTTTATTGTTAATTTGTGGCTTCGAGTGTCCTTTTGATAACTCGGCTTTATCTGTTAATTAATATAGTTGTGGAGCTGTTGAGTTGGGGAGGGGCTCAGCCAGTCACGTGATGTTCACAAGGCTCAATAAAACCCCGGCCAGTTGGGTTCGGGGGATCCACGATGGGGCAGGTGGTTGTGAGCCTGGTGGATGAACCGGTAATGTGTCGTGCGATTGTTCAACCTTTTGCTAATAAATACACTCGTTGTTAATAGCGACGTGTTGCAAAGGACCCATGCAGCAAATACATTACAGACGCCATTATCCTTGGATCATGCGGCTACCCAGGTGGGAGAGGGTGAGACAGAGGCCTTGGTACAGCTGGGAGTTTCATCTCCGACGTGGGGTACGGTTCGAATCTGGAGGCCAAAGGTCAAGAGTCGCTCCGGCCGCCTTGACCGCCATCAATGATGAGTGTTCCAGTGATCTTTCTGGAGTTGTGGTGGTGTTGGCCGTCATGGGATCCTGCTGTGCACCGCTGTCCCCCCTCCCCCGCGGGATCCTCCTCCTGTGCGCCGTTCGCCCACCCCCCGCGGGATCTTCCTGTGCACAGCTCGCTCACGGGCACGAGGGCAGGTTGACTGGCAGGAAGACGTTGAGCTCGATGAGGATGGAGAAACAGAGGAAGATGGTGTAGAGTCCGAGCGCCCCCAGCCCCAGCCGGCGGTCCAACTTCCAGTGGTTGAGGTGGATGCCCAACACCTGGAACCCAGCGAGAGAGGGAGAGGGTGTGAGAGAGGGAGAGAGAGAGGGAGCAACGCACCCGATACACGAGACAACAAACCCGGGGGAACTGTGGGTGTGGTGGGGGGAGCGAGAGGGCGGGGGGGGGGGGAGACAGAGAGCGAGAGAGAGAGAGAGAGAGTGAGACAGGGACATGTGAGCGAGAGACAGAGCGAGAGAGAGACAGGGACAGAGAGAGACAGAGCGAGAGAGAGACAGAGAGAGAGAGACAGGGACAGAGAGAGAGTGAGAGAGAGAGAGACAGAGAGGGAGAGAGAGAGTGAGAGAGAGAGACAGAGCGAGAGAGAGACAGAACGAGAGAGAGAGAGAGAGACAGAGTGAGAGAAAGAGTGAGAGAGAGACAGGGACAGAGAGAGACAGAGTGAGAGAGAGAGTGAGAGAGAGACAGAGAGAGAGAGAGAGAGACAGGGACAGAGAGTGAGAGAGAGAGAGACAGAGCGAGCGAGAGACAGAGCGAGAGAGAGAGAGAGAGAGACAGAGAGAGAGAGAGACAGGGACAGACAGAGAGAGAGACACACAGAGACAGAGAGAGAGAGAGCGAGAGAGAGAGAGACAGAGAGAGAGACACACACAGAGACAGAGAGAGAGAGAGCGAGAGAGAGAGAGACAGAGAGAGAGAGACACACACAGAGACAGAGAGAGAGAGCGGGAGAGAGAGACAGAGAGAGAGAGAGAGAGACAGAGAGAGAGAGAGAGAGAGAGACAGAGAGAGAGAGAGAGAGGGGGAGATACAGAGAGACAGAGAGAGAGGGGGAGTGAGCAGGAGGTGGGGTATATAACGGGGTCGATGTGTAATTCTCGCCCCCCCAGGTACAGGCCCTGAGCTCAGCGGTCCAGAGTCATGCCCTCCTGGCGATGGAGCGGTTTTCCAGGGCGCTGCCCCTGTGCCCACGGTGTGGGGGGCATCGCTGGGCCGGGAGCAGGGTGGGGGGGGAGAGAACTGCCCCAACTCAGAACACTCCCCACGCCCCCCACACACACACTGCCACCCCCCTCCCACCAAATACTCACCGTCAGGAAGACCGATGCCAGCAGGAGAACGACCGAGTAGATAATCCCTTTGCTGTTTATCGAGACCTGCGGGCAGGGGACAGAGCAAGGATATTCAGGATACAATGGGTCAGCCTTACCCCGCGCCCCCTATACCCTCCCCCGCACTGTCGGAGGGGCAGTACTGAGGGAGTGCCGCACTGTCGGAGGGGCAGTACTGAGGGAGCACCGCGCTGTCGGAGGGGCAGTACTGAGGGAGTGCCGCACTGTCGGAGGGGCAGTACTGAGGGAGTGCCGCACTGTCGGAGGGGCAGTACTGAGGGAGAGCCGCACTGTCGGAGGGGCAGTACTGAGGGAGTGCCGCACTGTCGGAGGGGCAGTACTGAGGGAGCACCGCACTGTCGGAGGGGCAGTAATGAGGGAGTGCTGCACTGTCGGAGGGGCAGTACTGAGGGAGCGCCGCACTGTCGGAGGGGCAGTACTGAGGGAGTGCCGCACTGTCGGAGGGGCAGTACTGAGGGAGCACCGCACTGTCGGAGGGGCAGTAATGAGGGAGTGCTGCACTGTCGGAGGGGCAGTACTGAGGGAGCGCCGCACTGTCGGAGGGGCAGTACTGAGGGAGTGCCGCACTGTCGGAGGGGCAGTACTGAGGGAGCACCGCACTGTCGGAGGGGCAGTAATGAGGGAGTGCTGCACTGTCGGAGGGGCAGTACTGAGGGAGCGCCGCACTGTCGGAGGGGCGGTACTGAGGGAGCACCGCACTGTCGGAGGGGCAGTACTGAAGGAGTGCTGCACTGTTGGAGGGGCAGTACTGAAGGAGTGCTGCACTGTCAAAGGGGCAGTACTGAGGGAGTGCCGCACTGTCGGAGGGGCAGTACTGAAGGAGTGCTGCACTGTCAGAGGGGCAGTACTGAGGGAGCGCCGCACTGTCGGAGGGGCAGTACTGAAGGAGTGCTGCACTGTCAAAGGGGCAGTACTGAGGGAGTGCCGCACTGTCGGAGGGGCAGTACTGAAGGAGTGCTGCACTGTCAGAGGGGCAGTACTGAGGGAGTGCCGCACTGTCGGAGGGGCAGTACTGAGGGACTTCAGTTGTTGGAGAGACTGGAGAAACTGGGGTTGAAGGTTCTCCCCACACTCACCGTGGATCCGTATTTCACAAGGAGTGTTCTCAGCATCCAGGGTGCTCCGAGTCCCACCAGAATATCGAACACGTTACTCCCAATGGAGTTCGAGACAGCCATGTCTCCCATACCTGCAAAAGTCCGGACATTCGACGTGGTTAGTTCAGTGAGGACCTACATCTGTACTCTACACTGCAAGGCTGAACCACACACACACACACACACACAAGTCCTCTCTCTCCAAGATTCATGATCATCTGTCTGGGGAGGTCCCTCTAACCCCCTCTCTCACACACTCCTGTATCTGGGGAGGTCCCTCTAACCCCCTCTCTCTCACACTCCTGTATCTGGGGAGGTCCCTCTAACCCCCTCTCCCTCACACACTCCTGTATCTGGGGAGTTCCCTCTAACCTCCTCTCTCTCTCACACTCCTGTATCTGGGGAGGTCCCTCTAACCCCCTCTCCCTCACACACTCCTGTATCTGGGGAGGTCCCTCTAACCCCCTCTCTCTCTCACACTCCTGTATCTGGGGAGGTCCCTCTAACCCCCCCTCTCTCTCACACTCCTGTATCTGGAGAGGTCCCACTAACCCCCCCTCTCTCTCACACACTCCTGTATCTGGGGAGGTCCCTCTAACCCCTCTCTCTCTCACACACTCCTGTATCTGGGGAGGTCCCTCTACCCCCTCTCTCTCACACACTCCTGTATCTGGGGAGGTCCCTCTAACCCCCTCTCTCACACACTCCTGTATCTGGGGAGGTCCCTCTAACCCCTCTCTCTCACACTCCTGTATCTGGGGAGGTCCCTCTAACCCCCTCTCACTCACACACTCCTGTATCTGCGGAGGTCCCTCTAACCCCTCTCTCTCACACACTCCTGTATCTGGGGAGTTCCCTCTAACCTCCTCTCTCTCTCACACTCCTGTATCTGGGGAGGTCCCTCTAACCCTCTCTCCCTCACACACTCCTGTATCTGGGGAGGTCCCTCTAACCCCCCCTCTCTCTCACACTCCTGTATCTGGGGAGGTCCCTCTAACCCCTCTCTCTCTCACACACTCCTGTATCTGGGGAGGTCCCTCTAACCCCCTCTCACTCACACACTCCTGTATCTGCGGAGGTCCCTCTAACCCCTCTCTCTCACACACTCCTGTATCTGGAGAGGTCCCGCTAACCCCCCCTCTCTCTCACATTCCTGTATCTGGGGAGATCCCTCTAACCCCTCTCTCCCTCACACACTCCTGTATCTGGGGAGGTCCCTCTACCCCTCTCTCTCACACACTCCTGTATCTGGGGAGGTCCCTCTAACCCCTCTCTCTCTCACACACTCCTGTATCTGGGGAGGTCCCTCTACCCCCTCTCTCTCACACACTCCTGTATCTGGGGAGGTCCCTCTAACCCCTCTCTCTCACACACTCCTGTATCTGGAGAGGTCCCGCTAACCCCCCCTCTCTCTCACATTCCTGTATCTGGGGAGATCCCTCTAACCCCTCTCTCTCTCACACACTCCTGTATCTGGGGAGGTCCCTCTACCCCCTCTCTCTCACACACTCCTGTATCTGGGGAGGTCCCGCTAACCCCCCCTCTCTCACACACTCCTGTATCTGGGGAGGTCCCTCTAACCCCCTCTCTCTCACACACTCCTGTATCTGGGGAGGTCCCTCTAACCCGTCTCTCGCTCACACGCTCCTGTATCTAGGGAGGTCCCTCTAACCCCCCCTCTCTCTCACACTCCTGTATCTGGGGAGGTCCCTCTAACCCCCCCTCTCTCTCACACTCCTGTATCTGGGGAGGTCCCTCTAACCCCTCTCACACACTCCTGTATCTGGGGAGGTCCCTCTAACCCCCCCTCTCTCTCACACTCCTGTATCTGGGGAGGTCCCTCTAACCCCTCTCACACACTCCTATATCTGGGGAGGTCCCTCTAACCCCTCTCTCTCACACACTCCTGTATCTGGGGAGGTCCCTCTAACCCCCTCTCTCGCTCACACTCCTGTATCTGGGGAGGTCCCTCTAACCCCCTCTCTCTCACACACTCCTGTATCTGGGGAGGTCCCTCTAACCCCTCTCTCTCTCTCACACTCCTGTATCTGGGGAGGTCCCTCTAACCCCTCTCTCTCACACACTCCTGTATCTGGGGAGGTCCCTCTAACCCCCTCTCTCTCACACTCCTGTATCTGGGGAGGTCCCTCTAACCCCCCTCTCTCTCACACACTCCTGTATCTGGGGAGGTCCCTCTAACCCCCTCTCTCACACACTCCTGTATCTGGGGAGGTCCCTCTAACCTCTCTCACACACTCCTGTATCTGGGGAGGTCCCTCTAACCCCTCTCTCTCACACATTCTTGTATCTGGGGAGGTTCCTCTAACCCCTCTCTCTCACACACTCCTGTATCTGGGGAGGGGTGTAGGGGCTGGAGGGGGTTACAGAGATAGGGAATGACGTGAGAGCAAGGAGGGATTTGAACACGAGGATGGAGAATTTTGAAATCGAGGCGTTGCCGGACCGGGAGCCAATGTAGGTCAGCGAGCACAGGGGGTGATGGGTGAGCGGGACTCGGTGTGAGTTAGGACATGGGGCAGTGAGCACAGGGGGTGATGGGTGAGTGGGACTGGGTGCGAGTTAGGACACGGGGGCAGTGAGCACAGGGGGTGATGGGTGAGCGGGACTCGATGCGAGTTAGGACACGGGGCAGTGAGCACAAGGGTGATGGGTGAGTGGGACGCGGTGTGAGTCAGGACACGGGGCAGTGAGCACAGGGGGTGATGGGTGAGCGGGACTCGGTGCGAGTTAGGACACGGGGCAGTGAGCAAAGGGGGTGATGAGTGAGTGGGACTGGGTGCGAGTTAGGACACGGGGCAGCGAGCACAGGGGGTGATGGGTGAGTGGGACTCGGTGCGAGTTAGGACACGGGGCAGTGAGCACAGGGGGTGATGGGTGAGTGGGACTCGGTGTGAGTTAGGACACGGGGTCAGTGAGCACAGAGGGTGATGGGTGAGTGGGACTCGGTGTGAGTTAGGACACGGGGCAGTGAGCACAGGGGGTGATGGGTGAGTGGGACTGGGTGCGAGTTAGGACACGGGTCAGTGAGCACAGGGGGTGATGGATGAGTGGGACTCGGTACGAGTTAGGACACGGGGTCAGTGAGCACAGGGGATGATGAGTGAGTGGGACTGGGTGTGAGTTAGGACACGGGGTCAGTGAGCACAGGGGGTGATGGGTGAGCGGGACTGGGTGTGAGTTAGGACACGGGTCAGTGAGCACAGGGGGTGATGGGTGAGCGGGACTGGGTGTGAGTTAGGACACGGGGCAGTGAGCACAGGGGGTGATGGGTGAGCGGGACTCGGTGCGAGTTAGGACACGGGGCAGTGAGCACAGGGGGTGATGGGTGAGCGGGACTCGGTGCGAGTTAGGATACGGGGCAGTGAGCACAGGGGGTGATGGGGGAACGGGACTCGGTGCGAGTTAGGACACGGGGCAGTGAGCACAGGGGGTGATGGGGGAACGGGACTCGGTGCGAGTTAGGACACGGGGCAGTGAGCACAGGGGGTGATGGGGGAACGGGACTCGGTGCGAGTTAGGACACGGGGAGGGGGGCAGCGGGAGATTGGGATGAGCTGAAGTTTACGAGGGCGTGGGGAGATCAGGACGTTGGAACAGTCCGCAGTCCGGAGGAGGACACAGGCAGGGGTGAGGGTTCCAGCAGCGGATGAGCTGAGGCGGGCTTGGCCTCAACTGGCTGCTCTAACCTGGGTGAGCGATCACACAGTGAACCATGACCTTTCCCCTGGGAGGTCACCTCCCGACCCCTGGCCACTTACCCTGCCTCGCCACGATGAGGCTGGCCATACAGTCCGGCACACTCGTCCCAGCAGCCAGGAATGTGATTCCCATAATAACGTCGGGAATTCCCAGGGAGTATCCGATTATTGTTACCTAGGCAACAGCATGGAGTAACGACAGTTCATTAAGAAAACACTCCCAGGGCAGGTATAGGGGGTTAGATACAGAGTAAAGCTCCCTCTACACTGTCCCATCAAACACTCCCAGGGCAGGTACAGGGGGTTAGATGCAGAGTAAAGCTCCCTCTACACTGTCCCATCAAACACCCCTAGGGCAGGTACAGCACGGGGTTAGATACAGAGTAAAGCTCCCTCTACACTGTCCCATCAAACACTCCCAGGGCATGCACATGAGGTTAGTTACAGAGTAAAGCTCCCTCTACACTGTCCTATCAAACACTCCCAGGACAGGTACAGGGGGTTAGATACAGAGTAAAGCTCCCTCTGCACTGTCCCATCAAACACTCCCAGGACAGGTACAGGGGGTTAGATACAGAGTAAAGCTCCCTCTACACTGTCCCATCAAACACTCCCAGGGCAGGTACAGGGGGTTAGATACAGAGTAAAGCTCCCTCTACACTGTCCCATCTAACACTCCCAGGGCAGGTACAGCACGGGGTTAGATACAGAGTAAAGCTCCCTCTACACTGTCCCATCAAACACTCCCAGGGCATGTACAGCACGGGGTTAGATACAGAGTAAAGCTCCCTCTACACTGTCCCATCAAACACTCCCAGGGCAGGTGCAGCACAGGGTTAGATACAGAGTAAAGCTCCCTCAACACTGTCCCATCAAACACTCCCAGGGCAGGTACAGGGGGTTAGATACAGAGTAAAGCTCCCTCTACACTGTCCCATCAAACACTCCCAGGGCAGGTACAGCACGGGTTAGATACAGAGTAAAGCTCCCTCTACACTGTCCCATCAAACACTCCCAGGACAGGTACAGGGGGTTAGATACAGAGTAAAGCTCCCTCTACACTGTCCCATCAAACACCCCCAGGGCAGGTACAGCACGGGGTTAGATACAGAGTAAAGCTCCCTCTACACTGTCCCATCAAACACTCCCAGGGCATGCACATGAGGTTAGATGCAGAGTAAAGCTCCCTCTACACTGTCACATCAAACGCTCCCAGGACAGGTACAGGGGGTTAGATAAAGAGTAAAGCTCCCTCTACATTGTCCCATCAAACACTCCCAGGGCAGGTACAGGGGGTTAGATGCAGAGTAAAGCTCCCTCTACACTGTCCCATCAAACACCCCTAGGGCAGGTACAGCACGGGGTTAGATACAGAGTAAAGCTCCCTCTACACTGTCCCATCAAACACTCCCAGGGCATGCACATGAGGTTAGATACAGAGTAAAGCTCCCTCTACACTGTCCCATCAAACACTCCCAGGGCAGGTACAGCACGGGGTTAGATACAGAGTAAAGCTCCCTCTACACTGTCCCATCAAACACTCCCAGGGCAGGTTCAGGGGGTTAGATACAGAGTAAAGCTCCCTCTACACTGTCCCATCAAACACTCCCAGGACAGGTACAGCACGGGGTCAGATACAGAGTAAAGCTCCCTCTACACTGTCCCATCAAACACTCCCAGAGCAGGTACAGGGGGTTAGATACAGAGTAAAGCTCCCTCTACACTGTCCCATCAAACACTCCCAGGGCAGGTACAGGGGGTTAGATACAGAGTAAAGCTCCCTCTACACTGTCCCACCGATACACCCTCGTGCCTCGCGTTGATCGATCGGCTCAGTGTCTCCGTGGTTACAGCAGCCTTACCATCCAGACCATAATGTAGGAGAAGAGTGCGATCCAGAGGGTGGAGAAGATGAAGGTAGCCATGAACCACCTCTCCCAGCGGGGCTTGGCGCAGTTGGGCACGGTGTAGTAGAGCAGGACACCCAGGGGCCACGCGATCAGCCACTTCACCATCTCGCACCGTCCGGCTGTGGGTCAGAGGGGCACACAAGGGGCAGAGTTCACGAGCGAGGCATCGGAGGTCAACGACTCAGCATGTCCGACTGGTGGGCAAGGCTGGCGAGCTCTCATACCCACACGGCGAGATCCTGAAGTCACACGTGGTGGGCTGGGCCTTGGACCTGGGAGGGATGGACCTCGGTCTTGGACTGGGAGAGATGGACCTCGGTCTGGGACCGGGAGGGATGTACCTCGGTCTTGGACTGGGAGAGATGGACCTCGGTCTGGGACCGGGAGGGATGGACCTCGGTCTTGGACTGGGAGAGATGGACCTCGGTCTGGGACCGGGAGGGATGGACCTCGGTCTTGGACTGGGAGAGATGGACCTCGGTCTGGGACCGGGAGGGATGGACCTCGGTCTTGGACTGGGAGAGATGGACCTCGGTCTGGGACCGGGAGGGATGTACCTCGGTCTTGGACTGGGAGAGATGGTCCTCGGTCTGGGACCGGGAGAGATGGTCCTCGGTCTGGGACTGGGAGAGATGGACCTCGGTCTCGGACTGGGAGAGATGGACCTCAGTCTGGGAGAAATGGACCTCGGTCTGAGAGAGATGGACCTCGGTCTGAGAGAGATGGACCTCGGTCTGGGAGAGATGGACCTCGGTCTGGGAGAGATGGACCTCGGTCTGGGAGAGATGGACCTCGGTCTGAGAGAGATGAACCTCGGTCTGGGAGAGATGGACCTCGGCCTGGGTGGGACTGACCTCAGCCTGGATGGGACTGACCTCGGCCTGGGTGGGACTGACCAGGGACTGACCAGGGACGTTGCAAAGTGTGATTTTTTTATTTTCCTTTGACGATCTCTGAAATTTCTTGCTTCTGACCTGAGCCCCTTGATGCAATAAAGGAAGACGCGTTTAGATATCACCTTTCACCCTCTCGGAACATCCCACAGCTTGACAGCCAAGGAACTACGTATTTTGGAGTGCGCTCACTGTTGTAATGTGGGAAACGCCAATTTGCGCACAGCAAGCTCCCACACACAGCGATGTGATAATGACCCAGATCATCTGTTTTAGTGATGTTGGTCGAGGGATAAATATTGGCCCCAGGACACCGGGGAGAACTCCCCTGCTCTTCTTCCAATAGTGGCCCCGGGATCTTTTACATCCACCCGAGAGGGCAGACGGGGCCTCGGTTTAAAGTCTCATCCGAAAGACGGCCCCTCCGACAGTGCGGCGCTCCCTCAGTACTGCCCCTCCGACAGTGCGGCGCTCCCTCAGTACAGCCCCTCCGACAGTGCGGCGCTCCCTCAGTACTGCCCCTCCGACAGTGCGGGGCTCCCTCAGTACTGCCCCTCCGACAGTGCAGCGCTCCCTCAGTACTGCCCCTCCGACAGTGCAGCGCTCCCTCAGTACTGCCCCTCCGACAGTGCGGCGCTCCCTCAGTACCGCCCCCCCGACAGCGGGACTGCGGTGGGAGACTCGGTGGGAGTATAGCGACTGAATCTCACTCCCTGTTGGTGTTCCAGCCCCCATCACGTCACTGTGACGTTACGAATATCTCTGGTCAACATTATGGTTCGAGGTCCTTTGGTTAATAAATCCGATTTTGATCCCATCCAGAAACCCAATTCACCCCCCACCCCCCCGCCAGCCCCCGCCCCCGGCCGGCCGGCCCCTTGGCGACCTGTAACCCTTGACCCCTGACCCCCCGCGCCCGCCGGTACCTGGTATTTTGAAGGGGACGAGCGGTCCGTCGCTCTCCCGTTCCCCGCTCTCCTTCCTGTCCGCCGCCTCGGCCTCCCCCGGCTCCCCGGCGTCCGGGGTCTCATCGGGCCCGGGGTCCCGCCCCGCCTCGCGGCCTCCGCCGCTCGCTCCGTTCTCCGCGGCCCGCTTCACCGGCGTCCTGACCGAAACCGCCGGCTCCCCGCCGCCGGCCTTGCTCCGAATCAGCCGCTGCCTCTGTCCGGGAGGGGCGGGGGGGGGGGGGGAAAAGGGGGAAAAGTGGGGGGGTAAAAGGTCAAGGCGGGTCTACCCTGTCCCTCTCCCAGCGGACGCTTGCCTCGGGGAGCCCCGTCTCGAGCCGCCCCGCCAGTGCCCCGCCCTTTGTCCGTCCGCCCAGGCCGCCGGGCTATTCGACTGTGGAGGCGTCGCAATGGCGCAGGAATTACGTCGGATGCACAAACAGGCCACTCGGCCCAAGCAGTCCAACGTTTACACTCCCTCTCGAGCCTCGACCCCTCCTTCCCCATCAAGGTCAATCCTCGTAACCCTCCATTCTCAACCATCAGCTGCCCGGGCCCCAAGCTCTGGAACTCCCTCCCCAAACCTCTCCCGCCACCCCCCCCCTCTCTCTCTCCCCTCCTTCAAGACGCTCCTTAAAACCCCGCCTCTCCGACCCAGCTTTCGGTCGCCCGTCCCACTATCTCCTTACGTGGCTCGGGGTCAGAGTGTTTATCGCGTCGCCCCTTCCTGTGAGGCGCCCCGGGAAGTTTCACGACGTTAGAGACCTCGATTAGGTCGCTCTCACAGCCTGCTCCATGGACCCACCCTGCTCGTCGTTTCAACCCCCAAATCCCCTCAACGCGGGACGTCCCGAACACACACACACTGGATCACGATCGGGAGCGGGAACGCTGGCTTATTAAGGTATCTCGCCCTCGCCCACTTCTCCACCTCTGATCTATCTGCTTCGTGGGTGAGTTGCTTAAGAATTCATAGCAACACGTCGCCATTAAGAACCGATTGGTCTATTAGCAAAAGGTTTAACGATCGCACCACACGTTACCGGTTCATCCGCCGGGCTCACAACCACCTGCCCCATCGCGGATCCCCCCCCGCAACTCAACTGGCCGGGGTTTTATTGAGTCGTGTGACCATCACGTGACTGGCTCAGCCAATCGCAATGCAACAGCTCGACAAAGCCGTCAGCGTGCTCACCCCTCCCCCAATGACCCCAAGGGGTGCTGAGGCCAACTGTAGGCTGGGGTGTGAGAGGGGAAGTCCCCAGCACAGGCCAAGGTGGCCGCCTGGGACCTTTCATCAGAGTCAGGAGCAGGAGTCCGGCCATTGGGCCCCTCGAGCCTGCTCCGCCATCCAATCAGATCGCGGCCGACCTTCGACCTCAACCCCACTTTCCCCGCCCGATCCCTCGATTCCCTTAATATCCAAAAATCTCCCGATCTCGGCCTCGAAGACTGAGCCTCCCACGGCCCTCTGGGGCAGAGAATTCCAAAGATTCACCCCCCTCTGAGTGAAGAAATTCCTCCTCATCTCAGTCCTAAATGGCCGAGCCCTTATCCTGAGACTGTGAGCCCTGGTTCTAGACTCCCCAGCCCCGGGGGGAAACACCCTCCCTGCATCTACCCTGTCCAGCCCTGTAAGTATTGTGTGTGTTTCAATGGGATCCCCTCTCATTCTTCTAAACTCCAGAGAATATCGGCCCAGTCTGCTCAATCTCTCCTCATAGGACAATCCCCCCCATCCCAGGAATCAGTCTGGTGAACCTTCGCTGCACTCCCTCTATGGCCAGTATATCCTTCCTTAGGTAAGGAGACCAGAACTGTGCACAATACTCCAGGTGTGGTCTCACCAGGGCCCTGTATAACTGCAGCAAGACGTCTTTACTCTTATACTTAAATCCTCCTGTAATAAAGGTCAACGTACCATTTGCTTTCTGAATTGCCTCCTGTACCTGCAGGTTAACTTTCAGTGATTGGTGTACAAGGACCCCCAGGTCCCTCTGAACACTGACATTCCCCGATCTCTCACCGTTTAATGGCCTACCTCGTTGATGAGCATACGGCTAGCCATCGTTAGCCGCGTCCTGGGCCCAAAGTGCTGCGTGATCATAATCCTCAGGCTAGCTTCGGGAAAGGTGAGCTTGTGGGGGGAGGAGGATATCAGCTCATCCACCATCAACACCTGGGCATTCTCAACTCCCGGGCCTGTCATCGGGAGCAGTAAACACAGATCACCATCACACACTCCCAGGGCAGGTACAGCACGGGGTTAGATACAGAGTAAAGCTCCCTCTACACTGTCCCATCAAACACTCCCAGGGCAGGTACAGGGGGTTAGATACAGAGTAAATCTCCCTCTACACTGTCCCATCAAACACTCCCAGGGCAGGTACAGGGGGTTAGATACAGAGTAAAGCTCCCTCTACACTGTCCCATCAAACACTCCCAGGGCAGGTACAGGGGGTTAGATACAGAGTAAATCTCCCTCTACACTGTCCCATCAAACACTCCCAGGGCAGGTACAGGGGGTTAGATACAGAGTAAAGCTCCCTCTACACTGTCCCATCAAACACTCCCAGGGCAGGTACAGCACGGGGTTAGATACAGAGTAAAGCTCCCTCTACACTGTCCCATCAAACACTCTCAGGGCAGGTACCGGGGGTTAGATACAGAGTAAAGCTCCCTCTACACTGTCCCATCAAACACTCCCAGGGCAGGTACAGCACGGGGTTAGATACAGAGTAAAGCTCCCTCTACACTGTCCCATCAAACACTCCCAGGGCAGGTACAGGGGGTTAGATACAGAGTAAAGCTCCCTCTACACTGTCCCATCAAACACTCCCAGGGCAGGTACAGGGGGTTAGATACAGAGTAAAGCTCCCTCTACACTGTCCCATCAAACACTCCCAGGGCAGGTACAGGGGGTTCGATACAGAGTAAAGCTCCCTCTACACTGTCCCATCAAACACTCCCAGGGCAGGTACAGGGGGTTAGATACAGAGTAAAGCTCCCTCTACACTGTCCCATCAAACACTCCCAGGGCAGGTACAGGGGGTTAGATACAGAGTAAAGCTCCCTTTACACTGTCCCATCAAACACTCCCAGGGCAGGTACAGGGGGTTAGATACAGAGTAAAGCTCCCTCTACACTGTCCCATCAAACACTCTCAGGGCAGGTACAGGGGGTTAGATACAGAGTAAAGCTCCCTCTACACTGTCCCATCAAACACTCCCAGGGCAGGTACAGGGGGTTAGATACAGAGTAAAGCTCCCTCTACACTGTCCCATCAAACACTCCCAGGGCAGGTACAGGGGGTTAGATACAGAGTAAAGCTCCCTCTACACTGTCCCATCAAACACTCCCAGGGCAGGTACAGGGGGTTTGATACAGAGTAAAGCTCCCTCTACACTGTCCCATCAAACACTCCCAGGGCAGGTACAGGGGGTTAGATACAGAGTAAAGCTCCCTCTACACTGTCCCATCAAACACTCCCAGGGCAGGTACAGGGGGTTAGATACAGAGTAAAGCTCCCTCTACACTGTCCCATCAAACACTCCCAGGGCAGGTACAGCACGGGGTTAGATACAGAGTAAAGCTCCCTCTACACTGTCCCATCAAACACTCCCAGGGCAGGTACAGGGGGTTAGATACAGAGTAAAGCTCCCTCTACACTGTCCCATCAAACACTCCCAGGGCAGGTACAGCACGGGGTTAGATACAGAGTAAAGCTCCCTCTACACTGTCCCATCAAACACTCCCAGGGCAGGTACAGGGGGTTAGATACAGAGTAAAGCTCCCTCTACACTGTCCCATCACACACTCCCAGGGCAGGTACAGGGGGTTAGATACAGAGTAAAGCTCCCTCTACATGGTTGAGAACGATTTCTTCCCTGAAGACTAGGACACTGACACTCAGTACGGGAAGAGTTACCTGTCTGCAGTATGACGACTGTAGCTGAATAGCTCTGGTCGTTCTCTGCTTCCTGCTGTGCGCAAGTGCCCTCATTGGCTGGGTTAGCTGAGCTGATGCAACTCAGTCCCTCAAAGTAATTGCGTATCTGTGTATTGTACCTGTAAGTGAAGAGGCAGAACGGAGGTATTGTGGGTAAAGGAACGATTGGCTCCCATTGCCCCTGCCCCGAGGGAGTGCCGCACTGTCGGAGGGACAGTACTGAGGGAGCGCCGCACTGTCGGAGGGGCGGTACTGAGGGAGCGCCGCACTGTCGGAGGGACAGTACTGAGGGAGCGCCGCACTGTCGGAGGGGCGGTACTGAGGGAGTGCCGCACTGTCGGAGGGGCAGTACTGAGGGAGTGCCGCACTGTCGGAGGGGCAGTACTGAGGGAGCGCCGCACTGTCGGAGGGGCAGTACTGAGGGAGCGCCGCACTGTCGGAGGGGCAGTACTGAGGGAGCGCCACACTGTCGGAGGGGCAGTACTGAGGGAGCGCCGCACTGTCGGAGGGGCAGTACTGAGGGAGCGCCGCACTGTCGGAGGGGCAGTACTGAGGGAGCGCCGCACTGTCGGAGGGGCAGTACTGAGGGAGTGCCGCACTGTTGGAGGGGCAGTACTGAGGGAGCGCCGCACTGTCGGAGGGGCAGTACTGAGGGAGTGCCGCACTGTTGGAGGGGGGCCACCAATATCAGACAGTCACTGATAAACCCAACGGGGAATTCAGGAGAAACTTCTTTACCCCGAGAGCGGTGAGAGGTGGAACTCGCTGCCACAGGGAGGGGTTGAGGTGAATAGTATCGATGTATTTAAGGGGAGGCTGGATAAACACACGGGGGAGAGAGGGATAGAAGGATGGGGTGATGGGGGGAGATGGAGAGGGGTGGGAGGGGCTGGTGTGGGGCATAAACCCCGGCACGGAGCGGTGGGACATAAACCCCGGCACGGAGCGGTGGGACATAAACCCCGGCACGGAGCGGTGGGACATAAACCCCGGCACGGAGCGGTGGGACATAAACCCCGGCACGGAACGGTGGGACATAAACCCCGGCACGGAGCGGTGGGACATAAACCCCGGCACGGAGCGGTGGGGCATAAACCCCGGCACGGAGCGGTGGGACATAAACCCCGGCACGGAGCGGGGGGGCCCAGTGGCCTGTGTCTGGGCTGCATGTTGTGGGCAATGCTGGCCTCTGGTGGAGACAGTGTGCATAGCAGGTCAAACAATCCACCCGCGATCGAGACGTATTTCCACGTCGAAGATTAATCCACTCACTTCATCACGATTATGTAAAGCACGTACATCAGGATGAGAAGCAACCCTTCCCACCTGACAACAAAAGAAAGCAGCAATAATTAGATTGTTTATCCGACAGTAATGGTCTTATTTCCACCTCTAACTCTAACTCTCAAACTGCCTCACAGCCAATGAAGTACTATCGGAGTGCGCTCACTGTTGTAATGTGGGAAACGCCAATTTGCGCACAGCAAGCTCCCACACACAGCGATGTGATAATGACCCAGATCATCTGTTTTAGTGATGTTGGGCGAGTGCGGCACTCCCTCAGTACTGCCCCTCCGACAGTGCGGCGCTCCCTCAGTACTGCCCCTCCGACAGTGCGGCACTCCCTCAGTACTGCCCCTCCGACAGTGCGGCACTCCCTCAGTACTGCCCATCCGACAGTACGGCACTCCCTCAGTACTGCCCCTCCGACAGTGCGGGGCTCCCTCAGTACTGCCCCTCCGACAGTGCGGCACTCCCTCAGTACTGTCCCTCCGACAGTGCGCCGCTCCCTCAGTACCGCCCCTCCGACAGTGCGGCGCTCCCTCAGTACCGCCCCTCCGACAGTGCGGCACTCCCTCAGTACTGTCCCTCCGACAGTGCGGGGCTCCCTCAGTACTGCCCCTCCGACAGTGCGGGGCTCCCTCAGTACCGCCCCTCCGACAGTGCGGCGCTCCCTCAGAACCGCCCATCCGACAGTACGGCACTCCCTCAGTACCGCCCCTCCGACAGTGCGGGGCTCCCTCAGTACCGCCCCTCCGACAGTGCGGCCCTCCCTCAGATTGACTCGATCTACTCTCTCACTGCGAGATAATCGAAGCTCGGACTGTTGATCCCGACAATCACCCCAACGTTTTCGAGCCCAATCGGACGGGATCTATTTAAACCCGCGGTTCAGCAGAGGTTGGAAGGCCAGCTCGGGGCTTGGAGACACTCACCAGAACACCTTTTCATCATGAATAACCTGGACAGAAAGCAGAGGAGGGAAATTAAAGACAATGAAAGCAAAGTAAAACCTGAATTAAACCCAGTCCCCATTCACCGCTCCCTCGACCTGACTCCTAGTCTGCTCTGTAAAATTAGGATCAAAGGTCTCACACACAGAGCTACCCAAACGGTCTGAGGAGTTACAAGACATCTTATTAAGACAGCAGTCGTTCAAATATCGTCAAACACAATCCACAATCAGGATAGACATACGGCCATGACAAGTAGCTGGTACTAGTCCCGATCGGGCAGGTGGCTGACGACACGGACAGGTTTTTTCTTCACCGTCTGCCCAGAACCGTCCCCTGGGTCTGTCTGTTATTCTCTGTTTAGGTGTGGGCCAGGTGTGAGATATTGGCAGGGCCGCGTGACCACTGGCATGTCGAGTTCTTTGTCTCAACTCTGGGGGGAAACCCTCCTCTTCACATTTACCCTCCCAGGGTCAGAGTCCGACAGGCCACTCGCGGCCCTCCAATGTCTGGAGCTGACCGTTATCAGTCATTTATGTTCACGCTGTTCCAGTGGCTTGAGCTATTGCACCGTGGAGTGAATCATTCAATTCTAACACCGGTCTGGAGACGGTTGGGTCTCAAGTTATTGGTTCCCAAGTCACAATTTCTTACACTTCCACAACCTTCACCGGAGTCCCAGACCCAGAAACAGCCTTCACCTCACTCCCAGGGTCTCCACAGAGGGACAAGAAACCTACCAGAATGAGAGCGAGGACAGACATGATGTAGGACACCGAGTCTCTGAACAAGGACCACCACGTGAGAGGGACATCCTGGAGAGAGAGAGAGAGAACGAGAGACAGTCAGTGTGTGTGGGACCCGTACCCCAGTGAGAGTCAGTGTGTGTGGGACCCGTACCCCAGTGAGAGTCAGTGTGTGTGGGACTGTACCCCAGTGAGAGTCAGTGTGTGTGGGACCCGTACCCCAGTGAGAGTCAGTGTGTGTGGGACCTGTACCCCAGTGAGAGTCAGTGTGTGTGGGACCCGTACCCCAGTGAGAGTCGATGTGTGTGGGACCCGTACCCCAGTGAGAGTCAGTGTGTGTGGGACTGTACCCCAGTGAGAGTCAGTGTGTGTGGGACCCGTACCCCAGTGAGAGTCAGTGTGTGTGGGACCCGTACCCCAGTGAGAGTCAGTGTGTGTGGGACTGTACCCCAGTGAGAGTCAGTGTGTGTGGGACCCGTACCCCAGTGAGAGTCAGTGTGTGTGGGACTGTACCCCAGTGAGAGTCAGTGTGTGTGGGACTGTACCCCAGTGAGAGTCAGTGTGTGTGGGACCCGTACCCCAGTGAGAGTCGGTGTGTGTGGGACTGTACCCCAGTGAGAGTCAGTGTGTGTGGGACCCGTACCCCAGTGAGAGTCAGTGTGTGTGGGACCCATACCCCAGTGAGAGTCAGTGTGTGTGGGACCCATACCCCAGTGAGAGTCAGTGTGTGTGGGACTGTACCCCAGTGAGAGTCAGTGTGTGGGACTGTACCCCAGTGAGAGTCAGTGTGTGTGGGACCCGTACCCCAGTGAGAGTCAGTGTGTGTGGGACCCGTACCCCAGTGAGAGTCAGTGTGTGTGGGACCCGTACCCCAGTGAGAGTCAGTGTGTGTGGGACCCGTACCCCAGTGAGAGTCAGTGTGTGTGGGACTGTACCCCAGTGAGAGTCAGTGTGTGTGGGACTGTACCCCAGTGAGAGTCAGTGTGTGTGGGACTGTACCCCAGTGAGAGTCAGTGTGTGTGGGACTGTACCCCAGTGAGAGTCAGTGTGTGTGGGACTGTACCCCAGTGAGAGTCAGTGTGTGTGGGACTGTACCCCAGTGAGAGTCAGTGTGTGTGGGACCCATACCCCAGTGAGAGTCAGTGTGTGTGGGACTGTACCCCAGTGAGAGTCAGTGTGTGTGGGACTGTACCCCAGTGAGAGTCAGTGTGTGTGGGACTGTACCCCAGTGAGAGTCAGTGTGTGTGGGACTGTACCCCAGTGAGAGTCAGTGTGTGTGGGACTGTACCCCAGTGAGAGTCAGTGTGTGTGGGACTGTACCCCAGTGAGAGTCAGTGTGTGTGGGACTATACCCCAGTGAGAGTCAGTGTGTGGGACCCGTACCCCAGTGAGAGTCAGTGTGTGTGGGACTGTACCCCAGTGAGAGTCAGTGTGTGGGACCCGTACCCCAGTGAGAGTCAGTGTGTGTGGGACTGTACCCCAGTGAGTGTCAGTGTGTGTGGGACCCGTACCCCAGTGAGAGTCAGTGTGTGTGGGACCCGTACCCCAGTGAGAGTCAGTGTGTGTGGGACCCGTACCCCAGTGAGAGTCAGTGTGTGTGGGACTGTACCTCAGTGAGAGTCAGTGTGTGTGGGACCCATACCCCAGTGAGAGTCAGTGTGTGTGGGACCCGTACCCCAGTGAGAGTCAGTGTGTGTGGGATTGTACCCCAGTGAGAGTCAGTGTGTGTGGGACCCGTACCCCAGTGAGAGTCAGTGTGTGTGGGACCCGTACCCCAGTGAGAGTCAGTGTGTGTGGGACCCGTACCCCAGTGAGAGTCAGTGTGTGTGCGACTGTACCCCAGTGAGAGTCAGTGTGTGTGGGACTGTACCCCAGTGAGAGTCAGTGTG
>NC_092003.1:2744003-2791503 GCF_044704955.1 Pristiophorus japonicus
ACACTCCCAGGGCAGGTACAGGGGGTTAGATACAGAGTAAAGCTCCCTCTACACTGTCCCATCAAACACTCCCAGGGCAGGTACAGGGGGTTAGATACAGAGTAAAGCTCCCTCTACACTATCCTATCAAACACTCCCAGGGCATGTACAGGGGGTTAGATACAGAGTAAAGCTCCCTCTACACTGTCCCATCAAACACTCCCAGGACAGGTACAGCACGGAGTTAGATACAGAGTAAAGCTCCCTCTACACTGTCCCATCAAACACTCCCAGGGCAGGGACAGGGGGTTAGATAGAGAGTAAAGCTCCCGCTACACTGTCCCATCAAACACTCCCAGGGCAGGTACAGGGGGTTAGATACAGAGTAAAGCTCCCTCTACACTGTCCCATCAAACACTCCCAGGGCATTTACATCACGGGGTTAGATACAGAGTAAAGCTCCCTCTACACTGTCCCATCAAACACTCCCAGGGCAGGTCCAGGGGGTTAGATACAGAGTAAAGCTCCCTCTACACTGTCCCCATCAAACACTCCCAGGGCAGGTACAGCGGGTTTGATACAGAGTAAAGCTCCCTCGACACTATCCTATCAAACACCCCCAGGGCATGTACAGGGGGTTAGATACAGAGTAAAGCTGCCTCTACACTGTCCCATCAAACACTCCCAGGGCAGGTACAGGGGGTTAGATACCGAGTAAAGCTGCCTCTACACTATCCTATCAAACACTCCCAGGGCATGTACAGGGGGTTAGATACAGAGTAAAGCTCCCTCTACACTGTCCCATCAAACACTCCCAGGACAGGTACAGCACGGAGTTAGATACAGAGTAAGGCTCCCTCTACACTGTCCCATCAAACACTCCCAGGGCAGGGACAGGGGGTTAGATAGAGAGTAAAGCTCCCGCTACACTGTCCCATCAAACACTCCCAGGGCAGGTACAGGGGGTTAGATACAGAGTAAAGCTGCCTCTACACTGTCCCATCAAACACTCCCAGTGCATTTACATCACGGGGTTAGATACAGAGTAAAGCTCCCTCTACACTGTCCCATCAAACACTCCCAGGGCAGGTCCAGGGGGTTAGATACAGAGTAAAGCTCCCTCTACACTGTCCCATCAAACACTCCATGCGCAGGTACAGGGGGTTAGATACAGAGTAAAGCTCCCTCTACACTGTCCCCATCAAACACTCCCAGGGCAGGTACAGCGGGTGAGATACAGAGTAAAGCTCCCTCTACACTGTCCCATCAAACACTCCCAGGGCAGGTACAGCATGGGGTTAGATACAGAGTAAAGCTCCCTCTACACTGTCCCATCAAACACTCCCAGGGCAGGTACAGGGGGTTAGATACAGAGTAAAGCTCCCTCTACACTGTCCAAGCAAACACTCCCAGGGCAGGTACAGGGGATAAGATCCAGAGTAAAGCTCCGTCTACACTGTCCCATCAAACACTCCCAGGGCAGGTACAGCACGGGGTTAGATACAGAGTAAAGCTCCCTCTACACTGTCCCATCAAACACTCCCAGGACAGGTACAGCACGGAGTTAGATACAGAGTAAAGCTCCCTCTACACTGTCCCATCAAACACTCCCAGGGCAGGGACAGGGGGTTAGATAGAGAGTAAAGCTCCCTCTACACTGTCCCATCAAACACTCCCAGGGCAGGTACAGGGGGTTAGATACAGAGTAAAGCTGCCTCTACACTGTCCCATCAAACACTCCCAGGGCATTTACATCACGGGGTTAGATACAGAGTAAAGCTCCCTCTACACTGTCCCATCAAACACTCCCAAGGCAGGTACAGGGGGTTAGATACAGAGTAAAGCTCCCTCTACACTGTCCCATCAAACACTCCCAGGGCAGGTACAGCATGGGGTTAGATACAGAGTAAAGCTCCCTCTGCACTGTCCCATCAAACACTCCCAGGGCAGGTATAGGGGGTTAGATACAGAGTAAAGCTCCCGCTACACTGTCCCATCAAACACTCCCAGGGCAGGTACAGCACGGGGTTAGATGCAGAGTAAAGCTCCCTCAACACTGTCCCATCAAACACTCCCAGGGCAGGTACAGGGGGTTAGATACAGAGTAAAGCTCCCTCTACACTGTCCCATCAAACACTCCCAGGGCAGGTACAGGGGGTTAGATACAGAGTAAAGCTCCCTCTACACTATCCTATCAAACACTCCCAGGGCATGTACAGGGGGTTAGATACAGAGTAAAGCTCCCTCTACACTGTCCCATCAAACACTCCCAGGGCAGGTACTGCACGGAGTTAGATACAGAGTAAAGCTCCCTCTACACTGTCCCATCAAACACTCCCAGGACAGGTACAGCACGGAGTTAGATACAGAGTAAAGCTCCCTCTACACTGTCCCATCAAACACTCCCAGGGCAGGGACAGGGGGTTAGATAGAGAGTAAAGCTCCCTCTACACTGTCCCATCAAACACTCCCAGGGCAGGTACAGGGGGTTAGATACAGAGTAAAGCTGCCTCTACACTGTCCCATCAAACACTCCCAGGGCATTTACATCACGGGGTTAGATACAGAGTAAAGCTCCCTCTACACTGTCCCATCAAACACTCCCAGGGCAGGTACAGCACGGAGTTAGATACAGAGTAAAGCTCCCTCTACACTGTCCCATCAAACACTCCCAGGGCAGGGACAGGGGGTTAGATAGAGAGTAAAGCTCCCTCTACACTGTCCCATCAAACACTCCCAGGGCAGTTACAGGGGGTTAGATACAGAGTAAAGCTGCCTCTACACTGTCCCATCAAACACTCCCAGGGCATTTACATCACGGGGTTAGATACAGAGTAAAGCTCCCTCTACACTGTCCCCATCAAACACTCCCAGGGCAGGTACAGCGGGTTTGATACAGAGTAAAGCTCCCTCTACACTATCCTATCAAACACTCCCAGGGCATGTACAGGGGGTTAGATACAGAGTAAAGCTCCCTCTACACTATCCTATCAAATACACCCAGGGCAGGTACAGGGTGTTAGATACAGAGTAAAGCTCCCTCTACACAGTCCCATCAACCACTCCCAGGACAGGTACAGGGGGTTAGATACAGAGTAAAGCTCCCTCTACACTGTCCCCATCACACACTCCCAGGGCAGGTGCAGCACGGGGTTAGATACAGAGTAAAGCTCCCTCTACACTGTCCCATCAAACACTCCCAGGGCAGGTACAGGGGGTAAGATCCAGAGTAAAGCTCCCTCTACACTGTCCCATCAAACACTCCATGCGCAGGTACAGGGGGTTAGATACAGAGTAAAGCTCCCTCTACACTGTCCCATCAAACACTCCCAGGGCAGGTACAGCACGGGCTTAGATACAGAGTAAAGCTCCCTCTACACTGTCCCATCAAACACTCCCAGGGCAGGTACAGGGGGTTAGATACAGAGTAAAGCTCCCTCTACACTGTCCCCATCAAACACTCCCAGGGCAGGTACAGCGGGTTAGATACAGAGTAAAGCTCCCTCTACACTGTCCCATCAAACACTCCCAGGGCAGGTACAGCATGGGGTTAGATACAGAGTAAAGCTCCCTCTACACTGTCCCATCAAACACTCCCAGGGCAGGTACAGGGGGTTAGATACAGAGTAAAGCTCCCTCTACACTGTCCAATCAAACACTCCCAGGGCAGGTACAGGGGATAAGATCCTGAGTAAAGCTCCGTCTACACTGTCCCATCAAACACTCCCAGGGCAGGTACAGCACGGGGTTAGATACAGAGTAAAGCTCCCTCTACACTGTCCCATCAAACACTTCCAGGGCAGGTACAGGGGGTTAGATACAGAGTAAAGCTCCCTCTACACTGTCCCATCAAACACTCCCGGGGCAGGTACAGGGGGTTAGATACAGAGTAAAGCTCCCTCTACACTGTCCCATCAAACACTCCCAGGGCATTTACAGCACGGGGTTAGATACAGAGTAAAGCTCCCTCTACACTGTCCAATCAAACACTACCAGGGCAGGTACAGCACGGGGTTAGATACAGAGTAAAGCTCCCTCTACACTGTCCCATCAAACACTCCCAGGGCAGGTACAGGGGTTAGATACAGAGTAAAGCTCCCTCTACACTATCCTATCAAATACACCCAGGGCAGGTACAGGGGGTTAGATACAGAGTAAAGCTCCCTCTACACTGTCCCATCAAACACTCCCAGGGCAGGTACAGGGGTTAGATACAGAGTACAGCTCCCTCTACACTGTCCCATCAAACACTCCCAGGGCAGGTACAGCATTGGTTAGATACAGAGTAAAGCTCCCTCTACACTGTCCCATCAAACACTCCCAGGGTAGGTACAGGGGGTTAGATGCAGAGTAAAGCTCCCTCTACACTGTCCCATCAAACACTCCCAGGGCAGGTACAGGGGGTTAGATACAGAGTAAAGCTCCCTCTACACTGTCCCATCAAACACTCCCAGGGCAGGTACAGGGGTTAGATACAGAGTAAAGCTCCCTCTACACTGTCCCATCAAACACTCCCAGGGCAGGTACAGGGGGTTAGATACAGAGTAAAGCTCCCGCTACACTGTCCCATCAAACACTCCCAGAGCAGGCACAGCACAGGGTTAGATACAGAGTAAAGCTCCCTCTACACTGTCCCATCAAACACTCCCAGGGCAGGTACAGGGGGTTAGATACAGAGTAAAGCTCCCTCTACACTGTCCCATCAAACACTCCCAGGGCAGGTTCAGGGGGTTAGATACAGAGTAAAGCTCCCTCTGCACTGTCCCATCAAACACTCCCAGGGCAGGTACAGGGGGTTAGATACAGAGTAAAGCTCCCTCTACACTGTCCCATCAAACACTCCCAGGGCAGGCACAGGGGGTTAGATACAGAGTAAAGCTCCCTCTACACTGTCCCATCAAACACTCCCAGGGCAGGTACAGGGGATTAGATACAGAGTAAAGCTCCCTCTACACTGTCCCATCAAACACTCCCAGGGCAGGTACAGGGGGTTAGATACAGAGTAAAGCTCCCTCTACACTGTCCCATCAAACACTCCCAGGGCAGGTACAGGGGGTTAGATACAGAGTAAAGCTCCCTCTACACTGTCCCATCAAACACTCCCAGGGCAGGTACAGGGGGTTAGATACAGAGTAAAGTTCCCTCTACATTGTCCCATCAAACACTCCCAGGGCAGGTACAGCACGGAGTTAGATACAGAGTGAAGCTCCCTCTACACTGTCTTATCAAACACTCCCAGGGCAGGTACAGGGGGTTAGATACAGAGTAAAGCTCCCTCTACACTGTCCCATCAAACACTCCCAGGGCAGGTACAGCATGGGGTTAGATACAGAGTAAAGCTCCCTCTACACTGTCCCATCAAACACTCCCACGGCAGGTACAGGGGGTTAGATACAGAGTAAAGCTCCCTCCACACTGTCCCCATCACACACTCCCAGGGCAGGTACAGCACAGGGTTAGATACAGAGTAAAGCTCCATCTGCACTGTCCCATCAAACACTCCCAGGGCAGGTACAGCACAGGGTTAGATACAGAGTAAAGCTCCCTCTACACTGTCCCATCAAACACTCCCATGGCAGGTACAGGGGGTTAGATACAGAGTAAAGCTCCCTCTACACTGTCCCATCAAACACTCCATGCGCAGGTACAGGGGGTTAGATACAGAGTAAAGCTCCCTCTACACTTCCCATCAAACACTCCCAGGGCAGGTACAGCACGGGGTTAGATACAGAGTAAAGCTCCCTCTACACTGTCCCCATCAAACACTCCCAGGGCAGGTACAGCGGGTTAGATACAGAGTAGAGCTCCCTCTACACTGTCCCATCAAACACTCCCAGGGCAGGTACAGCATGGGGTTAGATACAGAGTAAAGCTCCCTCTACACTGTCCCATCAAACACTCCCAGGGCAGGTACAGGGAGTTAGATACAGAGTAAAGCTCCCTCTACACTGTCCAATCAAACACTCCCAGGGCAGGTACAGGGGATAAGATCCAGAGTAAAGCTCCGTCTACACTGTCCCATCAAACACTCCCAGGGCAGGTACAGCACGGGGTTAGATACAGAGTAAAGCTCCCTCTACACTGTCCCATCAAACACTTCCAGGGCAGGTACAGGGGGTTAGATACAGAGTAAAGCTCCCTCTACACTGTCCCATCAAACACTCCCGGGGCAGGTACAGGGGGTTAGATACAGAGTAAAGCTCCCTCTACACTGTCCAATCAAACACTACCAGGGCAGGTACAGCACGGGGTTAGATACAGAGTAAAGCTCCCTCTACACTGTCCCATCAAACACTCCCAGGGCAGGTACAGCACAGGGTTAGATACAGAGTAAAGCTCCCTCTACACTGTCCCATCAAACACTCCCAGGGCAGGTACAGCATGGGGTTAGATACAGAGTAAAGCTCCCTCTACACTGTCCCATCAAACACTCCCAGGGCAGGTACAGGGGGTTAGATACAGAGTAAAGCTCCCTCTACACTGTCCCATCAAACACTCCCAGGGCAGGTACAGCAGACGGGAGACTCCAGGACTTTCCAGGCGGGTTGGGCTCACGAATTCCGAGCTGACCCAGTCAGGGGCTGACGTACCTCGATGCCTCACTCCCCCTGCCCCTCAGACCCACGTTGGTCTGCCAGGCTAAGTCGCAATGTTGGGTTGTCGCCTGGAACGTGCGGCATTGACCTTTGTACCTGGGCCAAGCCGTCTCATCAAGTCCGTAAACCAGAGCTGATCCAAAACTCGGCTGCCCCGTGTCCTAACTCACACCCAGTCCCGCTCACCCATCACCCCCTGTGCTCACTGCCCCGTGTCCTAACTCACACCCAGTCCCGCTCACCCATCACCCCCTGTGCTCACTGCCCCCGTGTCCTAACTCGCACCCAGTCCTGCTCACCCACCACCCCCTGTGCTCACTGCCCCGTGCCCTAACTCACACCCAGTCCCGCTCACCCATCACCCCCTGTGCTCACTGCCCCGTGTCCTAACTCGCACCCAGTCCCACTCACCCATCACCCCCTGTGCTCACTGCCCCGTGTCCTAACCCGCACCCAGTCCCACTCACCCATCACCCCCTGTGCTCACTGCCCCGTGTCCTAACTCGCACCGAGTCCCACTCACCCATCACCCCCTGTGTTCACTGCCCCCGTGTCCTAACCCGCACCCAGTCCCGCTCACCCATCACCCCCTGTGTTCATTGCCCCCGTGTCCTAACTCACACCCAGTCCCACTCACCCATCACCCCCTGTGCTCACTGCCCCCGTGTCCTAACTCACACCCAGTCCCGCTCACCCATCACCCCCTGTGCTCACTGACCCGTGTCCTAACTCACACCCAGTCCCACTCACCCATCACCCCCTGTGCTCACTGCCCCGTGTCCTAACTCACACCCAGTCCCGCTCACCCATCACCCACTGTGCTCACTGCCCCGTGTCCTAACTCACACCCAGTCCCGCTCACCCATCATCCCCTGTGCTCACTGACCCGTGTCCTAACTCGCACCGAGTCCCACTCACCCATCACCCCCTGTGCTCACTGCCCCCGTGTCCTAACTCGCACCCAGTCCTGCTCACCCATCACCCCCTGTGCTCACTGCCCCGTGTCCTAACTCACACCCAGTCCCACTCACTCATCACCCCCTGTGCTCACTGCCCCGTGTCCTAACTCACACCCAGTCCCACTCACCCATCACCCCCTGTGCTCACTGCCCCATGTCCTAACCCGCACCCAGTCCCGCTCACCCATCACCCCCTGTGCTCACTGCCCCCCTGTCCTAACTCGCACCCAGTCCCATTCACCCATCACCCCCTGTGCTCACTGACCTCCCGGTCCTGCAACACCTCAATTTTAATATTCTCCATCCTCGTGTTCAAATCCCTCCTCGTCCCCTGCTCCCTATCTCTATAACCCCCTCCAGCCCTACACCCCTCCCTATCTCTATAACCCCCTCCAGCCCTACACCCCTCCCTATCTCTGTAACCCCCTCCAGCCCCTACACCCCTCCCTATCTCTGTAACCCCCTCCAGCCCCTACACCCCTCCCTATCTCTGTAACCCCCTCCAGCCCTACACCCCTCCCTATCTCTATAACCCCCTCCAGCCCCTACACCCCTCCCTATCTCTATAACCCCCTCCAGCCCTACACCCCTCCCTTCTCTGTAACCTCCTCCAGCCCCTACACCCCTCCCTATCTCTGTAAACCCCTGCAGCCCCACAACCCCTCAGATCTCTGTGCTCCTCTAATTCTGCCCTGTTGAGCATCCCTGATTATAATCGCCCAACCTTCGGTGGCCGTGCCTTCAGCTGCCTGGGCCCCAAGCTCTGGAACTCCCTCCCTAAACCTCTCCGCCTCTCTCTCCTCCTTCAAGACGCTCCTTAAAACCCACCTCTCTGACGAAGCTTTTGGTCGCCTGTCCCAATATCTCCTTGTGCAGCTCGGTGCCAATTTTTAAAATCTCATAGCCCTCCTGTGAAGCGCCCTGGGAAGTTTCACTACGTTAAAGGCGCTATATAAATACAAGGTGATTGCTGTTGTTGCTGGAGGAACTTTGCTGACCCGCATGCTGCATACTGCCAAGCGCTCACACTCACCTCACAGATCTTCTCCAGGGAGGGCACAAAATAATCATCGCAGACGATGGCCAGAGCGTAGAACATGTACATGGCCTAGGGGAGCAGGAGAGAGAAGGATTAATGTTGATGATTAAACCACAACGGAACGCAATTCTCAAAGGACAAAGGGTGTTAAAAAAACAAGCCTGAAGGCTTTGTGTCTTAATGCAAGGCCGATAAATCCCCAGAGCCTGATGGTCTGCATCCCAGAGTACTTAAGGAGGTGGCCTTGGAAATAGCGGATGCATTGACAGTCATTTTCCAACATTCCATTGACTCTGGATCAGTTCCTATGGAGTGGAGGGTAGCCAATGTAACCCCACTTTTTAAAAAAGGAGGGAGAGAGAAAACAGGGAATTATAGACCGGTCAGCCTGACCTCAGTAGTGGGTAAAATGATGGAATCAATTATTAAGGATGTCATAGCAGCGCATTTGGAAAGAGGTGACATGATAGGTCCAAGTCAGCATGGATTTGTGAAAGGGAAATCATGCTTGACAAATCTTCTGGAATTTTTTGAGGATGTTTCCAGTAAAGTGGACAAGGGAGAACCAGTTGATGTGGTATATTTGGACTTTCAGAAGGCTTTCGACAAGGTCCCACACAAGAGATTAATGTGCAAAGTTAAAGCACATGGGATTGGGGGTAGTGTGCTGACATGGATTGAGAACTGGTTGTCAGACAGGAAGCAAAGAGTAGGAGTAAATGGGGACTTTTCAGAATTGCAGGCAGTGACTAGTGGGGTACCGCAAGGTTCTGTGCTGGGGCCCCAGCTGTTTACACTGTACAATAATGATTTAGACGAGGGGATTAAATGTAGTATCTCCAAATTTGCGGATGACACTAAGTTGGGTGGCAGTGTGAGCTGCGAGGAGGATGCTATGAGGCTGCAGGGTGACTTGGATAGGTTAGGTGAGTGGGCAAATGCATGGCAGATGAAGTATAATGTGGATAAATGTGAGGTTATCCACTTTGGTGGTAAAAACAGAGCCAGACTATTATCTGAATGGTGACAGATTAGGAAAAGGGGAGGTGCAACGAGACCTGGGTGTCATGGTACATCAGTCATTGAAGGTTGGCATGCAGGTACAGCAGGCGGTTAAGAAAGCAAATGGCATGTTGGCCTTCATAGCGAGGGGATTTGAGTACAGGGGCAGGGAGGTGTTGCTACAGTTGTACAGGGCCTTGGTGAGGCCACACCTGGAGTATTGTGCACAGTTTTGGAAGGACATTCTTGCTATTGAGGGAGTGCAGCGAAGATTCACCAGACTGATTCCCGGGATGGTGGGACTGACCTATCAAAAAAGATTGGATCAACTGGGCTTGTATTCACTGGAGTTCAGAAGAATGAGAGGGGACCTCATAGAAACGTTTAAAATTCTGATGGGTTCAGACAGGTTAGATGCAGGAAGAATGTTCCCGATGTTGGGGAAGTCCAGAACCAGGGGTCACAGTCTAAGGATAAGGGGTAAGCCATTTAGGACCGAGATGAGGAGAAACTTCTTCACCCAGAGAGTGGTGAACCTGTGGAATTCTCTACCACAGAAAGTAGTTGAGGCCAATTCACTAAATATATTCAAAAGGGAGTTAGATGAAGTCCTTACTACTCGGGGGATCAAGGGATATGGCGAGAAAGCAGGAATGGGGTACTGAAGTTTCATGTTCAGCCATGAACTCATTGAATGGCGGTGCAGGCTAGAAGGGCTGAATGGCCTACTCCTGCACCTATTTTCTATGTTTCTATGTTTCAAATCGCTAAGAGATCAGCAAAGACAGAGACTGAGCGAACCTGCCATTCAGCCCCTCGAGCCCGTGCTGTGCCGGCTCAGTGACAGAGCGATCCAATCAGTCCCACTCCCCCCCCCTGTTCTTTCCCCACAGCCCGGGCACATTTCTCCTGTCCCAGTATTGATCCAATTCCCGGTTTGAAAGTCACGATTGAATCTGCTCCCACCGCCCTTTCAGGCAGCGCGTTCCCGATCACAACAACTCGCTGCGTGAAAACATTCTCCTCGTCTCCCCCTCTGGTTCCATCGCCGATTATCGTCAATCCGTGTCCCTCTGGTTACCGGCCCTCCTGCCCCCGGGAACAGTCCCTCCTGATTTACTCCGTCAGAACCCCCCCCACCCCGTGATTGTGAACACCTCGATCAAATCTCCCCCTTAACCTTCTCTGCTCCAGGGGGAACAACCCCGGCTTCTCCAGTCTCCCCACCTCACTGAAGTCCCTCATCCCCCCCCGGGACCGTTCTGGTCACTCTCCCCCTGGACCCTCTCCAGGGCCTACTCCCCCCGTTCTTCCCGCATATCCTTTGCAAGTTTACATCCAATTTCCCTTTTGAATTCCCAGGGTCTGCAGGCTCAGGTTGAAACATAGAAACATAGAAACATAGAAAATAGGTGAAGGAGTAGGCCATTCGGCCCTTCGAGCCTGCCCCACATTCAATATGATCACGGCTGATCATTCCCTCAGTACCCCATTCCTGCTTTCTCTCCATACCCCTTGATCCCTTTAGCTGTAAGGGCCACATCTAACTCCCTCTTGAATATATCCAATGAATTGGCCTCAACAACTTTCTGTGGTAGAGAATTCCACAGGTTAACAACTCTCTGGGTGAAGAAGTTTCTCCTCATCTCGGTCTTAAATGGCTTACCCCTTATCCTTAGACTGTGACCCCTGGTTCTGGACTTCCCCAACATCGGGAACATTCTTCCCGCATCTAACCTGTCCAGTCCCGTCAGAATTTTAAATGTTTCTATGAGATCCCCTCTCATCCTTCTAAACTCCAGTGAATACAAGCTTAGTCAATCCAGTCTTTCTTCATATGTCAGTCCTGCCATCCCAGGAATCAGTCTGGTGAACCTTCGCTGCACTCCCTCAATAGCAAGAACGTCCTTCCTCAGATTAGGAAACCAAAACTGTACACAATATTCAAGGTGTGGTACCACCAAGGACCTGTGTACTGTGCACAGTTTGGGTCTCCTTACCTAAGGAAGGATATACTGGCCATAGAGGGAGTGCAGCGAAGGTTCACCAGACTGATTCCTGGGATGGGGGGATTGTCCTATGAGGAGAGATTGAGCAGACTGGGCCGATATTCTCTGGAGTTTAGAAGAATGAGAGGGGATCCCATTGAAACACACACAATACTTACAGGGCTTGACAGGGTAGATGCAGGGAGGGTGTTTCCCCCCGGGGCTGGGGAGTCTAGAACCAGGGCTCACAGTCTCAGGATAAGGGGGCGGCCATTTAGGACGGAGATGAGGAGGGATTTCTTCACTCAGAGGGAGGTGAATCTTTGGAATTCTCTGCCCCAGAGGGCTGTGGGAGGCTCAGTCTTCGAGGCCGAGATCGGGAGTTTTTGGATATTAAGGGAATCGAGGGATCGGGCGGGGAAAGTGGGGTTGGCGTCAAAGGTCAGCTGCGATCTGATTGGATGGCGGAGCAGGCTCGAGGGGCCGAATGGCCGGACTCCTGCTCCTGACTCTTGCGTTATTAATTAGGGGATGGGCAATAAATGCTCGCCTTGCCAGCGACACCCATAGCCTTGGGAATGGGTGGGAAAAGAATTATCAAGTGGATCGAGATTCACAAACTCATTTCAAGGCAGCGGTCTCGGGGTAGGTGCATCAGGTGGGGAGAGGGGCAAGTCAGGGGGGTGCCGGGGGCAGGGCCAAGATACAGGTGTGGGAACACGCCACTGTCTCACATCACATACTATAGACACGCAAACCCATCTCCTTACACAGATCACATGAAGTAAAAGTGCTCCACTTTGTCGCTCATCCTTGGAGAAGATGTCATCGGGGAATTCGTGGATGCCTTAAAAACAAACAAGATTGATAAATCGGTTAATGTTCACCCAATTTATCATACTCGTACCCCAGTGAGAGTCAGTGTGTGTGGGACTGTACCCCAGTGAGGGTCAGTGTGTGTGGGACTGTACCCCAGTGAGAGTCAGTGGGTGTGGGACTGTACCCCAGTGAGAGTCAGTGTGTGTGGGACTGTACCCCTGTGAGAGTCAGTGTGTGTGGGACCCGTACCCCAGTGAGAGTCAGTGTGTGTGGGACCCGTACTCCAGTGAGAGTCAGTGTGTGTGGGAACCGTACTCCAGTGAGAGTCAGTGTGTGTGGGACCCGTACCCCAGTGAGAGTCAGTGTGTGTGGGACCCGTACCCCAGTGAGAGTCAGTGTGTGTGGGACTGTACCCCAGTGAGAGTCAGTGTGTGTGGGACTGTACCCCAGTGAGAGTCAGTGTGTGTGGGACTGTACCCCAGTGAGAGTCGGTGTGTATGGGACCCGTACCCCAGTGAGAGTCAGTGTGTGTGGGACCCGTACCCCAGTGAGAGTCAGTGTGTGTGGGACCCGTACCCCAGTGAGAGTCAGTGTGTGTGGGACTGTACCCCAGTGAGAGTCAGTGTGTGTGGGACTGTACCCCAGTGAGAGTCAGTGTGTGTGGGACTGTACCCCAGTGAGAGTCAGTGTGTGTGGGACTGTACCCCAGTGAGAGTCAGTGTGTGTGGGACCCGTACCCCAGTGAGAGTCAGCGTGTGTGGGACCCGTACCCCAGTGAGAGTCAGTGTGTGTGGGACCCGTACCCCAGTGAGAGTCAGTGTGTGTGGGACCCGTACCCCAGTGAGAGTCAGTGTGTGTGGGACCCGTACCCCAGTGAGAGTCAGTGTGTGTGGGACTGTACCCCAGTGAGAGTCAGTGTGTGTGGGACTGTACCCCAGTGAGAGTCAGTGTGTGTGGGACCCGTACTCCAGTGAGAGTCAGTGTGTGTGGGACTGTACCCCAGTGAGAGTCAGTGTGTGTGGGACCCGTACCCCAGTGAGAGTCAGTGTGTGTGGGACCCGTACCCCAGTGAGAGTCAGTGTGTGTGGGACCCGTACCCCAGTGAGAGTCAGTGTGTGTGGGACCCGTACCCCAGTGAGAGTCAGTGTGTGTGGGACCCGTACCCCAGTGAGAGTCAGTGTGTGTGGGACCCATACCCCAGTGAGAGTCAGTGTGTGTGGGACCCGTACCCCAGTGAGAGTCAGTGTGTGTGGGACCCGTACCCCAGTGAGAGTCAGTGTGTGTGGGACCCGTACCCCAGTGAGAATCAGTGCATGTGGGACCCGTACCCCAGTGAGAGTCAGTGTGTGTGGGACCCGTACCCCAGTGAGTGTCAGTGTGTGTGGGACCCGTACCCGAGTCGAGTACGTTGAGGGGAATAATATGGGAGAAAGTGCTGCACTCACATGGGACTCGAGTTGTTTTTAGAAGACTTTAGAAACAAGGTCAAAGATCACTTTTATTTTAAGAACTATTTCTGGTTCACACGAGGCGCGGCTGCAATCCAACAAGATTTCTTTTTCAAATAACCACTTATCAAATATTCCACACTCCGTTCGTTTGCCGGTAACCCTTTCAGTGCTGATATCATCCCAGCCTCTGCCTGCCACCTCTGGGTTCGAAGGTTGTGGGTTGAAGTCCCTCTCCAGAAACTTGAGCCCCATCGTGAGGTGGGGAGACTGGAGAAGCCGGGGCTGTTCTCCTTGGAGCAGAGAAGGTTAAGGGGGAGATTTGATCGAGGCGTTCTATTGTATATGTAGGCACCTTGTTAGTGGATCCACGAGGCAGGGGTACGGTACTCAAACTGTACAGGCTGCAGTCCTTTATTGCAGCTCCAAGAGTGAGGACACCAAGAGGTGAGCTCCCTTTTATACTGGGTTACCTGCAGTGTGCAGGTGACCCTTAGGTCTCCAGCCACAGCACCCCCTGGTGTACAGGTAAGGTGTGTACAGCGTGTCGGTACATTCACTGTTGCAGTAGATCATAACCGTACAAGCAGACATGCAGAACACGTTCACAATCACGGGGGGGGTTCTGACGGAGTAAATCAGGAGGGACTGTTCCCGGGGGCAGGAGGGCCGGTAACCAGAGGGACACGGATTGACGATAATCGGCGATGGAACCAGAGGGGGAGACGAGGAGAATGTTTTGACGCAGCGAGTTGTTGTGATCGGGAACGCGCTGCCTGAAAGGGCGGTGGGAGCAGATTCAATCGTGACTTTCAAACCGGGAATTGGATCAATACTGGGACAGGAGAAATGTGCCGGGGCTGTGGGGAAAGAGCAGGGGGGGAGTGGGACTGATTGGATCGCTCTGTCACAGAGCACGGGCTCGAGGGGCCCAATGGGACCCTCCTACAATGCATCATTCTGTGACTGAGAACAAGCTCCTATTACAGTCACTAGAATTACAATCCGAACTGAATCGCTCCCCCAAGTCTCCATATGATTCTCACTTTGTCCCACTGCACTCTTAGCTCTGTGATTTAATATCTTACTGACTTAGTACCCACTGTGCTCGGTGACCTACACTGGCTCCCGGTTGAGCAACACCTCGATTTCAAAATTCTCATCCGGGTTTAGAAATCCCTCCAGCCCCTACACCCCTCCCTATCTCTGTAACCTCCTCCAGCCCCTACACCCCTCACTATCCCTGTAACTTCCTCCAGCCCCTACACCCCTCACTATCCCTGTAACCTCCTCCAGCCCCTACACCCCTCACTATCCCTGTAACCTCCTCCAGCCCCTACACCCCTCACTATCCCTGTAACTTCCTCCAGCTCCTACACCCCTCCCTATCCCTGTAACTTCCTCCAACTCCTACACCCCTCCCTATCCCTGTAACCTCCTCCAGCCCCTACACCCCTCCCTATCCCTGTAACTTCCTCCAGCTCCTACACCCCTCCCTATCCCTGTAACCTCCTCCAGCCCCTACACCCCTCACTATCCCTGTAACTTCCTCCAGCTCCTACACCCCTCCCTATCCCTGTAACTTCCTCCAGCTCCTACACCCCTCCCTATCTCTGTAACCTCCTCCAGCCCCTATACCCCTCCCTATCCCTGTAACTTCCTCCAGCTCCTACACCCCTCCCTATCTCTGTAACCTCCTCCAGCCCCTACACCCCTCTCTATCCCTGTAACCTCCTCCAGCCCCTACACCCCTCCCTATCTCTGTAACCTCCTCCAGCCCCTACACCCCTCTCTATCCCTGTAACCTCCTCCAGCCCCTACACCCCTCCCAATCTCTGTAACCTCCTCCAGCCCCTACACCCCTCCCTATCTCTGTAACCCCCTCCAGCCCCTACACCCCTCCCTATCTCTGTAACTTCCTCCAGCTCCTACACCCCTCCCTAGCCCTGTAACCTCCTCCAGCTCCTACACCCCTCCCTATCCCTGTAACTTCCTCCAGCTCCTACACCCCTCTCTATCCCTGTAACCTCCTCCAGCCCCTACACCCCTCCCTATCTCTGTAACTTCCTCCAGCTCCTACACCCCTCTCTATCCCTGTAACCTCCTCCAGCTCCTACACCCCTCCCTATCTCTGTAACCTCCTACAGCTCCTACACCCCTCCCTATCCCTGTAACCTCCTCCAGCCCTACACTACTCCCTATCTCCGTAACCCCCTCTAGCCCCTACACCCCTCCCTATCTCTGTAACCTCCTCCAGCCCCTACACAGCTTCCTATCCCTGTAACCTCCTCCAGCCCCTACACCCCTCCCTATCTCTGTAACCTGCTCCAGCCCCTACACCCCTCCCTATCTCTGTAACCTCCTCCAGCCCCTACACCCCTCCCTATCTCTGTAACATCCTCCAGCCCCTACACCCCTCCCTATCTCTGTAACCTCCTCCAGCCCCTACACCCCTCCCAATCTCTGTAATCTCCTCCAGCCCCACAACCCCCCCGAGATGTCTGTGCTCCTCTAACTCTGCCCTCTTGCCCATCCCCAGATTAGAATCGCTCCACCATCGGTGGCCGTGCCTTCTGTTCCCTGCAGAGACCCCAGGATATTGTGCGGGGGCTTGCATTGGTTCCGAGGGGCTGAATGGCCTCCTCCAGTCGCCATGTTGTCGGAGATTCCCTCACCGGTTTCTCTCTCTCTCTCTCTCTGCAGTTTGTGAAGTGTGGTTTTGCCGGATCGAACGTCCCCGAGTACATCTTTTCTGCCCTGGTGGGACGTCCCATCATCTGATCCACGACCAAAGTGGGAAACATCGAGATCAAGGTATTGCATTCCCCGCCTAACCCTGTGTACCCGCACCGGGAGTGTTTGATGGGACAGTGTAGAGGGAGCTTTACTCTGTATCTAACCCCCTGTACCTGCCCTGGGAGTGTTTGATGGGACTGTGTAGAGGGAGCTTTACTCTGTATCTAACCCCGTGCTGTACCTGCCCTGGGAGTGTTTGATGGGACAGTGTAGAGGGAGCTTTACTCTGTATCTAACCCCATGCTGTACCTGCCCTGGGAGTGTTTGATGGGACTGTGTAGAGGGAGCTTTACTCTGTATCTAACCCCCTGTACCTGCCCTGGGAGTGTTTGATGGGACAATGTAGAGGGAGCTTTACTCTGTATCTAACCCGCTGTACCTGCCCTGGGAGTGTTTGATGGGACAGTGTAGAGGGAGCTTTACTCTGTATCTAACCTCCTGTACCTGCCCTGGGGGTGTTTGATGGGACAGTGTAGAGGGCGCTTTAATCTGTATCTAACCCCATGCTGTACCTGCCCTGGGAGTGTTTGATGGGACAGTGTAGAGGGAGCTTTACTCTGTATCTAACCCCGTGCTGTACCTGCCCTGGGAGTGTCTGATGGGACAGTGTAGAGGGAGCTTACTCTGTATCTAACCCGTGCTGTACCTGCCCTGGGGTGTTTGATGGGAGAGTGTAGACGGAGCTTTACTCTGTATCTAACCCTGTGCTGCACCTGCCCTGGGAGTGTTTGATGGGGCAGTGTAGAGGGAGCTTTACTCTGTATCTAACCCCCTGTACCTGCCCTGGGAGTGTTTGATGGGACAGTGTAGAGGAAGCTTTACTCTGTATCTAACCCGAACTGTACCTGCCCTGGGAGTGTTTGATGGGACAGTGTAGAGGGAGCTTTACTCTGTATCTAACTCCGTGCTGTACCTGCCCTGGGAGTGTTTGATGGGACAGTGTAGAGGGAGCTTTACTCTGTATCTAACCCGCTGTACCTGCCCTGGGAGTGTTTGATGGAACAGTGTAGAGGGAGCTTTACTCTGTATCTAACCCGAGCTGTACCTGCCCAGGGGTGTTTGATGGAGAGTGTAGAGGGAGCTTTACTCTGTATCTAACCCCGTGCTGTACCTGCCCTGGGAGTGTTTGATGGGACAGTGTAGAGGGAGCTTTACTCTGTATCTAACCCCCTGTACCTGCCCTGGGAGTGTTTGATGGGACAGTGTAGAGGGAGCTTTACTCTGTATCTAACCCCCTGTACCTGCCCTGGGAGTGTTTGATGGGACAGTGTAGAGGAAGCTTTACTCTGTATCTAACCCGAACTGTACCTGCCCAGGAGTGTTTGATGGGACAGTGTAGAGGGAGCTTTACTCTGTATCTAACTCCGTGCTGTACCTGCCCTGGGAGTGTTTGATGGGACAGTGTAGAGGGAGCTTTACTCTGTATCTAACCCCCTGCACCTGCCCTGGGAGTGTTTGATGGAACAGTGTAGAGGGAGCTTTACTCTGTATCTAACCCGAGCTGTACCTGCCCAGGGGTGTTTGATGGAGAGTGTAGAGGGAGCTTTACTCTGTATCTAACCCCGTGCTGTACCTGCCCTGGGAGTGTTTGATGGGACAGTGTAGAGGGTGCTTTACTCTGTATCAAACATCCTGGACCTGTCCTGGGATGTGTTTGATGGGACAGTGTAGAGGAGCTTTACTCTGTATTTAACCCCGTGCTGTACCTGCCCTGGGAGTGTTTGATGGGATAGTGTTGAGGTAGTTTTACTCTGTATCTAACCCCGTACTGTACCTGCCCTGGGAGTGTTTGATGGGACAGTGTAGAGGGAGCTTTACTCTGTATCTAACCCCGTGCTGTACCTGCCCTGGGAGTGTTTGATGGGACAGTGTAGAGGGAGCTTTACTCTGTATCTAACCCCATATACCTGCCCTGGGAGTGTTTGATGGGACATTGTAGAGGGAGCTTTACTCTGTATCTAACCCCATGCTGTACCTGCACTGGAAGTGTTTGATGGGACAGTGTAGAGGGAGCTTTACTCTGTATCTAACCCGAGCTATACGTGCCCAGGTGTGTTTGATGGGAGAGTGTAGAGGGAGCTTTACTCTGTATCTAACCCCTTGTAACTGTCCTGGGAGTGTTTGATGGGACAGTGCAGATGGAGCTTTACTCTGTATCTAGCCCTCTGTACCTGCACTGGGAGTGTTTGATGGGACAGTGTAGAGGGAGCTTTACTCTGTATCAAACCCCTTGTAACTGTCCTGGGAGTGTTTGATGGGACAGTTTAGAGGGAGCTTTACTCTGTATCTAGCCCTCTGTACCTGCACTGGGAGTGTTTGATGGGACAGTGTAGAGGGAGCTTTACTCTGTATCTAACCCCGTGCTGTACCTGCCCTGGGAGTGTTTGATGGGACAGTGTAGAGGGAGCTTTACTCTGTATCTCAACCCGTGCTGTACCTGCCCTGGAAGTGTTTGATCAGACAGTGTAGAGGGAGCTTTACTCTGTATCTAACCTCGTGCTGTACTTGCCCTGGGAGCGTTTGATGGGACAGTGTACAGGGAGCTTTACTCTGTATCTAACCCCTGTACCTGCCCTGGGAGTGTTTGATGGGACAGTGTAGAGGGAGCTTTACTCTGTATCTAACCCCCTGTAACTGCCCTGGGAGTGTTTGATTGGACAGTGTAGAGGAAGCTTTACTCTGTTACCAACCTGAGCTGTACCTGCCCAGGAGTGTTTGATGGGAGAGTGTCGAGGGAGCTTTACTCTGTATCTAACTCCGTGCTGTACCTGCCCTGGGAGTGTTTGATGGGACAGTGTAGAGGGAGCTTTACTCTGTATCTAACCCCGTGCTGTACCTGCCCTGGGAGTGTTTGATGGGACAGTGTAGAGGGAGCTTTACTCTGTATCTAACCCGAGCTGTACCTGTCCAGGGGTGTTTGATGGAGAGTGTAGAGGGAGCTTTACTCTGTATCTAACCCCGTGCTGTACCTGCCCTGGGAGTGTTTGATGGGACAGTGTAGAGGGAGCTTTACTCTGTATCTAACCCCCTGTACCTGCCCTGGGGGTGTTTGATGTGACAGTGTAGAGGGTGCTTTACTCTGTATCAAACATCCTGTACCTGTCCTGGGAGTGTTTGATGGGACAGTGTAGTGGGAGCTTTGCTCTGTATCTAACCCCGTGCTGTACCTGCCCTGGGAGTGTTTGATGGGAAAGTGTAGAGGGAGCTTTGCTCTGTATCTAACCCGAGCTGTACCTGCCCAGCGGTGTTTGATGGGAGAGTGTAGAGGGAGCTTTACTCTGTCTCTAACCCCGTGCTGTACCTGTCCTGGGAGTGTTTGATGGGACAGTTTAGAGGGAGCTTTACTCTGTATCTAGCCCTCTGTACCTGCACTGGTAGTGTTTGATGGGACAGTGTAGAGGGAGCTTTACTCTGTATTTAACTCCATATACCTGCCCTGGGAGTGTTTGATGGGACAGTGTAGAGGGAGCTTTACTCTGTTTCTAACCCCCTGTACCTGCCCTGGGAGTGTTTGATGGGACAGGAGCTTTACTCTGTATCTAACCTCTTGTAACTGTCCTGGGAGTGTTCGATGGGACAGTTTAGAGGGAGCTTTACTCTGTATCTAGCCCTCTGTACCTTCACTGAGAGTGTTGGATGGGACAGTGTCAAGGGAGCTTTACTCTGTATCTAACCCCGTGCTGTACCTGCCCTGGGGGTGTTTGATGGGACAGTGTGGAGGGAGCTTTACTCTCTATCTAACCCTCTGTACCTGCCCTGGGAGTGTTTGATGGGACAGTGTAGAGGGAGCTTTATTCTGTATCTAACCCCGTGCTGTACCTTCCCTGGGAGTGTTTGATGGGACTGTATAGAGGGAGCTTTGCTCTGTATCTAACTCTGTGCTGTAACTGCCCTGGGAGTGTTTGATGGGACAGTGTAGAGGGAGCTTTACTCTGTATCTAACCCCCTGTACCTTCCCTGGGAATGTTTGATGGGACAGTACAGAGGGAGCTTTGCTCTGTATCTAACTCCGTGCTGTACCTGCCCTGGGAGTGTTTGATGGGACAGTGTAGAGGGAGCTTTACTCTGTATCTAACCCGAGCTGTACCTGCTCTGGGATTGTTTGATGGGACAATGTAGAGGGAGCTTTACTCTGTATCTAACCCCCTGTACCTGCCCTGGGAGTGTTTGATGGGACAGTGTAGAGGGAGCTTTACTCTGTATCTAACTCCGTGCTGTAACTGCCCTGGAAGTGTTTGATCAGACAGTCTAAAGGGAGCTTTGCTCTGTATCTAACCCCATGCTGCACCTGCACTGGGAGTGTTTGATGGGACAGTCTAAAGGGAGCTTTGCTCTGTATCTAACCCCATGCTGCACCTGCCCTGGGAGTGTTTGATGGGACAGTGTGGAGGGAGATTTACTCTGTATCTAACCCGTGCTGTACCTGCCCTGGGTGTGTCTGATGGGACAGTGTAGAGCGAGCTTTACTCTCTATCTAACCCGTGCTGTACCTGCCCTGGGCTGTTTGATGGGGGAGTGTAGACGGAGCTTTACTCTGCATCTAACCCTGTGCTGTACCTGCCCTGGGAGTGTTTGATGGGACAGTGTAGAGGGAGCTTTACTCTGTATCTAACCCCCTGTACCTGCCCTGGGAGTGTTTGATGGGACAGTGTAGAGGAAGCTTTACTCTGTATCTAACCCGAACTGTACCTGCCCAGGAGTGTTTGATGGGAGAGTGTAGAGGGAGCTTTACTCTGTATCTAAATCCGTGCTGTACCTGCCCTGGGAGTGTTTGATGGGACAGTGTAGAGGGAGCTTTACTCTGTATCTAACCCCCTGTACCTGCCCTGGGAGTGTTTGATGGGACAGTGTAGAGGGAGCTTTACTCTGTATCTAACCCCCTGTACCTGCCCTGGGAGTGTTTGATGGGACAGTGTAGAGGGAGCTTTACTCTGTATCTAAGCCCCTGTCCCTGACCTGGGAGTGTTTGTTGGGAGAGTGTAGACGGAGCTTTACTCTGTATCTAATCCTGTGCTGTACCTGCCCTGGGAGTGTTTGATGGGAGAGTGTCGACGGAGCTTTACTCTGTATCTAACCCTGTGCTGTACCTGCCCTGGGAGTGTTTGATGGGACAGTGTAGAGGGAGCTTTACTCTGTATCTAACCCCCTGTACCTGCCCTGGGAGTGTTTGATGGGACAGTGTAGAGGAAGCTTTACTCTGTATCTAACCCGAACTGTACCTGCCCAGGAGTGTTTGATGGGAGAGTGTAGAGGGAGCTTTACTCTGTATCTAACTCCGTGCTGCACCTGCCCTGGGAGTGTTTGATGGGACAGTGTAGAGGGAGCTTTACTCTGTATTTAACCCCCTGTACCTGCCCTGGGAGTGTTTGATGGGACAGTGTAGAGGGAGCTTTACTCTGTATCTAACCCGAGCTGCACCTGCCCAGGGGTGTTTGATGGAGAGTGTAGAGGGAGCTTTACTCTGTATCTAACCCCGTGCTGTACCTGCCCTGGGAGTGTTTGATGGGACAGTGTAGAGGGAGCTTTACTCTGTATCTAACCCCCTGTACCTGCCCTGGGAGTGTTTGATGGGAGAAGTGTAGACAGAGCTTTACTCTGTATCTAACCCTGTGCTGTACCTGCCCTGGGAGTGTTTGATGGGACAGTGTAGAGGGAGCTTTACTCTGTATCTAACCCGAACTGTACCTGCCCAGGAGTGTTTGATGGGAGAGTGTAGAGGGAGCTTTACTCAGCATCTAACTCCGTGCTGTACCTGCCCAGGGGTGTTTGATGGAGAGTGTAGAGGGAGATTTACTCTGTATCTAACCCAGTGCTGTACCTGCCCTGGGAGTGTTTGATGGGACAGTGTAGAGAGAGTTTTACTCTGTATCTCAACCCGTGCTGTACCTGCCCTGGAAGTGTTTGATCAGACTGTGTAGAGGGAGCTTTACTCTGTATCTAATTTTGTGCTGTACTTGCCCTGGGAGTGTTTGATGGGACAGTGTAGAGGGAGCTTTACTCTGTATCTAACCCGTGCTGTACCTGCCCTGGGAGTGTCTGATGGGACAGTGTAGAGGGAGCTTTACTCTGTATCTAACTCCGTGCTGTACCTGCCCTGGGAGTGTTTGATGGGAATGTGTAGAGGGACCTTTACTCTGTATCTAACCCCCTGTACCTGCCCTCGGAGTGTTTGATGGGACAGTGTAGAGGGAGCTTTACTCTGTATCTAACTCCGTGCTGTACCTGCCCTGGGAGTGTTTGATGGGACAGTTTAAAGGGAGCTTTGCTCTGTATCTAACCCCATGCTGCACCTGCCCTGGGAGTGTTTGATGGGACAGTTTAAAGGGAGCTTTGCTCTGTATCTAACCCCATGCTGCACCTGCCCTGGGAGTGTTTGATGGGACAGTGTGGAGGGAGATTTACTCTGTATCTAACCCGTGCTGTACCTGCCCTGGGAGTGTCTGATGGGACAGTGTAGAGGGAGCTTTACTCTGTATCTAACTCCGTGCTGTACCTGCCCTGGGAGTGTTTGATGGGACAGTGTAGAGGGACCTTTACTCTGTATCTAACCCCCTGTACCTGCCCTCGGAGTGTTTGATGGGACAGTGTAGAGGGAGCTTTACTCTGTATCTAACTCCGTGCTGTACCTGCCCTGGGAGTGTTTGATGGGACAGTGTAGAGGGACCTTTACTCTGTATCTAACCCCCTGTACCTGCCCTCGGAGTGTTTGATGGGACAGTGTAGAGGGAGCTTTACTCTGTATCTAACCCGAACTGTACCTGCCCAGGAGTGTTTGATGGGACAGTGTAGAGGGAGCTTTACTCTGTATCTAACTCCGTGCTGTACCTGCCCTGGGAGTGTTTGATGGGACAGTGTAGAGGGACCTTTACTCTGTATCTAACCCCCTGTACCTGCCCTCGGAGTGTTTGATGGGACAGTGTAGAGGGAGCTTTACTCTGTATCGAACCCGAGCTGTACCTGCCCAGGGGTGTTTGATGGAGAGTGTAGAGGGAGCTTTACTCTGTATCTCACCCTGTGCTGTACCTGCCCTGGGAGTGTTTGATGGGACAGTGTAGAGGGAGCTTTACTCTGTATCTAACCCCCTGTACCTGCCCTGGGAGTGTTTGATGGGACAGTGTAGAGGGTGCTTTACTCTGTATCAAACATCCTGTACCTGTCCTGGGAGTGTTTGATGGGACAGTGTAGAGGAGCTTTATTCTTTATCTAACCCCGTGCTGTACCTGCCCTGGGAGTGTTTGATGGGACTGTATAGAGGGAGCTTTGCTCTGTATCTAACTCCCTGCTGTAACTGCCCTGGAAGTGTTTGATCAGACAGTCTAAAGGGAGCTTTGCTCTGTATCTAACCCCATGCTGCACCTGCACTGGGAGTGTTTGATGGGACAGTCTAAAGGGAGCTTTGCTCTGTATCTAACCCCATGCTGCACCTGCCCTGGGAGTGTTTGATGGGACAGTGTGGAGGGAGATTTACTCTGTATTTAACCCCCTGTACCTGCCCTGGGAGTGTTTGATGGGACAGTGTAGAGGGAGCTTTACTCTGTATTTAACCCCCTGTACCTGCCCTGGGAGTGTTTGATGGGACAGTGCAGAGGGAGCTTTACTCTGTATCTAACCCGAGCTGCACCTGCCCAGGGGTGTTTGATGGGGAGTGTAGAGGGAGCTTTACTCTGTATCTAACCCCCTGTAACTGCCCTGGGAGTGTTTGATGGGACAGTGTAGAGGAAGCTTTACTCTGTATCTAACCCGAACTGTACCTGCCCAGGAGTGTTTGATGGGAGAGTGTAGAGGGAGCTTTACTCTGTATCTAACTCCGTGCTGTACCTGCCCTGGGAGTGTTTGATGGGACAGTGTAGAGGGAGCTTTACTCTGTATCTAACGCCCTGTACCTGCCCTGGGAGTGTTTGATGGGACAGTGTAGAGGGAGCTTTACTCTGTATCTAACCCGAGCTGTACCTGCCCAGGGGTGTTTGATGGAGAGTGTAGAGGGAGATTTACTCTGTATCTAACCCAGTGCTGTACCTGCCCTGGGAGTGTTTGATGGGACAGTGTAGAGAGAGTTTTACTCTGTATCTCAACCCGTGCTGTACCTGCCCTGGAAGTGTTTGATCAGACTGTGTAGAGGGAGCTTTACTCTGTATCTAATTTTGTGCTGTACTTGCCCTGGGAGTGTTTGATGGGACAGTCTAAAGGGAGATCTGCTCTGTATCTAACCCCATGCTGCACCTGCCCTGGGAGTGTTTGATGGGACAGTGTGGAGGGAGATTTACTCTGTATCTAACCCGTGCTGTACCTGCCCTGGGGTGTTTGATGGGAGAGTGTAGACGGAGCTTTACTCTGTATCTAACCCTGTGCTGTACCTGCCCTGGGAGTGTTTGATGGGACAGTGTAGAGGGAGCTTTACTCTGTATCTAACCCCCTGTACCTGCCCTGGGAGTGTTCGATGGGACAGTGTAGAGGAAGCTTTACTCTGTATCTAACCCGAACTGTACCTGCCCAGGAGTGTTTGATGGGACAGTGTAGAGGGAGCTTTACTCTGTATCTAACTCCGTGCTGTACCTGCCCTGGGAGTGTTTGATGGGACAGTGTAGAGGGACCTTTACTCTGTATCTAAATCCGTGCTGTACCTGCGCTGGGAGTGTTTGATGGGACAGTGCAGAGGGAGCTTTACTCTGTATCTAACCCCCTGTACCTGCCCTGGGAGTGTTTGATGGGACAGTGTAGAGGGTGCTTTACTCTGTATCAAACATCCTGTACCTGTCCTGGGATGTGTTTGATGGGACAGTGTAGAGGAGCTTTACTCTGTATTTAACCCCGTGCTGTACCTGCCCTGGGAGTGTTTGATGGGACAGTGTAGAGGGAGCTTTACTCTGTATCTAACCCCGTGCTGTACCTACCCTGGGAGTGTTTGATGGGACAGTGTAGAGGGAGCTTTACTCTGTATCTAACCCGAGCTGCACCTGCCCAGGGGTGTTTGATGGAGAGTGCAGAGGGAGCTTTACTCTGTATCTAACCCCGTGCTGTACCTGCCCTGGGAGTGTTTGATGGGACAGTGTAGAGGGAGCTTTACTCTGTATCTAACCCCCTGTACCTGCCCTGGGAGTGTTTGATGGGAGAGTGTAGACGGAGCTTTACTCTGTATCTAACCCTGTGCTGTACCTGCCCTGGGAGTGTTTGATGGTACAGTGTAGAGGGAGCTTTACTCTGTATCTAACCACCTGTACATGTCCTGGGATGTGTTTGATGGGACAGTGTAGAGGAAGCTTTACTCTGTATCTAACCCGAACTGTACCTGCCCTGGGAGTGTTTGATGGGAGAGTGTAGAGGGAGCTTTACTCTGTATCTAACTCCGTGCTGTACCTGCGCTGGGAGTTTTTGATGGGACAGTGTAGAGGGAGCTTTACTCTGTATCTGACTCCCTGTACCTGCCCTGGGAGTGTTTGATGGGACAGTGTAGAGGGAGCTTTACTCTGTATCTAACCCGAACTGTACCTGCCCAGGGGTGTTTGATGGAGAGTGTAGAGGGAGATTTACTCTGTATCTAACCCAGTGCTGTACCTGCCCTGGGAGTGTTTGATGGGACAGTGTAGAGAGAGTTTTACTCTGTATCTCAACCCGTGCTGTACCTGCCCTGGAAGTGTTTGATCAGACAGTGTAGAGGGAGATCTGCTCTGTATCTAACCCCATGCTGCATCTGCCCTGGGAGTGTTTGATGGGACAGTTTAAAGGGAGCTTTGCTCTGTATCTAACCCCATGCTGCACCTGCCCTGGGAGTGTTTGATGGGACAGTGTACAGGGAGCTTTACTCTGTATCTAACCCCCTGTATCTGCCCTGGGAGTGTTTGATGGGACAGTGTAGAGGGAGCTTTACTCTGTATCTAACCTGTGCTGTACCTGCCCTGGGAGTGTCTGATGGGACAGTGTAGAGGGAGCTTACTCTGTATCTAACCCGTGCTGTACCTGCCCTGGGGTGTTTGATGGGAGACTGTAGACGGAGCTTTACTCTGTATTTAACCCCCTGTACCTGCCCTGGGAGTGTTTGATGGGACAGTGTAGAGGGAGCTTTACTCTGTATTTAACCCCCTGTACCTGCCCTGGGAGTGTTTGATGGGACAGTGTAGAGGGTGCTTTACTCTGTATTTAACCCCCTGTACCTGCCCTGGGAGTGTTTGATGGGACAGTGTAGAGGGAGCTTTACTCTGTATCTAACCCGAGCTGCACCTGCCCAGGGGTGTTTGATGGAGAGTGTAGAGGGAGCTTTACTCTGTATCTAACCCCCTGTACCTGTCCTGGGATGTGTTTGATGGGACAGTGTAGAGGAAGCTTTACTCTGTATCTAACCCGAACTGTACCTGCCCAGGAGTGTTTGATGGGAGAGTGTAGAGGGAGCTTTACTCTGTATCGAACTCCGTGCTGTACCTGCCCTGGGAGTGTTTGATGGGACAGTGTAGAGGGAGCTTTACTCTGTATCTAACCCCCTGTACCTGCCCTGGGAGTGTTTGATGGGACAGTGTAGAGGGAGCTTTACTCTGTATCTAACCCGAGCTGTACCTGCCCAGGGGTGTTTGATGGAGAGTGTAGAGGGAGATTTACTCTGTATCTAACCCAGTGCTGTACCTGCCCTGGGAGTGTTTGATGGGACAGTGCAGAGAGAGTTTTACTCTGTATCTCAACCCGTGCTGTACCTGCCCTGGAAGTGTTTGATCAGACTGTGTAGAGGGAGCTTTACTCTGTATCTAATTTCGTGCTGTACTTGCCCTGGGAGTGTTTGATGGGACAGTCTAAAGGGAGATCTGCTCTGTATCTAACCCCATGCTGCATCTGCCCTGGGAGTGTTTGATGGGACAGTTTAAAGGGAGCTTTGCTCTGTATCTAACCCCATGCTGCACCTGCCCTGGGAGTGTTTGATGGGACAGTGTGGAGGGAGATTTACTCTGTATCTAACCCGTGCTGTACCTGCCCTGGGAGTGTCTGATGGGACAGTGTAGAGGGAGCTTACTCTGTATCTAACCCGTGCTGTACCTGCCCTGGGGTGTTTGATGGGAGAGTGTAGACGGAGCTTTACTCTGTATCTAACCCTGTGCTGTACCTGCCCTGGGAGTGTTTGATGGGACAGTGTAGAGGGAGCTTTACTCTGTATCTAACCCCCTGTACCTGCCCTGGGAGTGTTTGATGGGACAGTGTAGAGGAAGCTTTACTCTGTATCTAACCCGAGCTGTACCTGCCCAGGGGTGTTTGATGGAGAGTGTAGAGGGAGATTTACTCTGTATCTAACCCAGTGCTGTACCTGCCCTGGGAGTGTTTGATGGGACAGTGTAGAGAGAGTTTTACTCTGTATCTCAACCCGTGCTGTACCTGCCCTGGAAGTGTTTGATCAGACTGTGTAGAGGGAGCTTTACTCTGTATCTAATTTCGTGCTGTACTTGCCCTGGGAGTGTTTGATGCGACAGTCTAAAGGGAGATCTGCTCTGTATCTAACACAATGCTGCATCTGCCCTGGGAGTGTTTGATGGGACAGTTTAAAGGGAGCTTTGCTCTGTATCTAACCCCATGCTGCACCTGCCCTGGGAGTGTTTGATGGGACAGTGTGGAGGGAGATTTACTCTGTATCTAACCCGTGCTGTACCTGCCCTGGGAGTGTCTGATGGGACAGTGTAGAGGGAGCTTACTCTGTATCTAACCCGTGCTGTACCTGCCCTGGGGTGTTTGATGGGAGAGTGTAGACGGAGCTTTACTCTGTATCTAACCCTGTGCTGTACCTGCCCTGGGAGTGTTTGATGGGACAGTGTAGAGGGAGCTTTACTCTGTATCTAACCCCCTGTACCTGCCCTGGGAGTGTTTGATGGGACAGTGTAGAGGGAGCTTTACTCTGTATCTGACCCGTGCTGTACCTGCCCTGGGAGTGTCTGATGGGACAGTGTAGAGGGAGCTTACTCTGTATCTAACCCGTGCTGTACCTGCCCTGGGGTGTTTGATGGGAGAGTGTAGACGGAGCTTTACGCTGTATCTAACCCTGTGCTGTACCTGCCCTGAGAGTGTTTGATGGGATAGTGTAGAGGGAGCTTTACTCTGTATCTAACCCCCTGTACCTGCCCTGGGAGTGTTTGATGGGACAGTGTAGAGGAAGCTTTACTCTGTATCTAACCCGAACTGTACCTGCCCAGGAGTGTTTGATGGGACAGTGTAGAGGGAGCTTTACTCTGTATCTAACTCCGTGCTGTACCTGCCCTGGGAGTGTTTGATGGGACAGTGCAGAGGGAGCTTTACTCTGTATCTAACCCCCTGCACCTGCCCTGGGAGTGTTTGATGGGACAGTGTAGAGGGTGCTTTACTCTGTATCAAACATCCTGTACCTGTCCTGGGATGTGTTTGATGGGACAGTGTAGAGGAGCTTTACTCTGTATTTAACCCCGTGCTGTACCTGCCCTGGGAGTGTTTGATGGGATAGTGTTGAGGTAGTTTTACTCTGTATTTAACCCCGTACTGTACCTGCCCTGGGAGTGTTTGATGGGACAGTGTAGAGGGAGCTTTACTCTGTATCTAACCCCGTGCTGTACCTGCCCTGGGAGTGTTTGATGGGACAGTGTAGAGGGAGCTTTACTCTGTATCTTACCCGAGCTGCACCTGCCCAGGGGTGTTTGATGGGACAGTGTAGAGGGAGCTTTACTCTGTATCTAACTCCATGCTGTACCTGCCCTGGGAGTGTTTGATGGGACAGTGTAGAGGGACCTTTACTCTGTATCTAACCCCCTGTACCTGCCCTGGGAGAGTTTGATGGGACAGTGTAGAGGGAGCTTTACTCTGTATCGAACCCGAGCTGTACCTGCCCAGGGGTGTTTGATGGAGAGAGTAGAGGGAGCTTTACTCTGTATCTAACCCCGTGCTGTACCTGCCCTGGGAGTGTTTGATGGGACAGTGTAGAGGGAGTTTTACTCTGTATCTCAACCCGTGCTGTACATGCCCTGGAAGTGTTTGATCAGACAGTGTAGAGGGAGCTTTACTCTGTATCTAATCTCGTGCTGTACTTGCCCTGGGAGTGTTTGATGGGACAGTCTAAAGGGAGATCTGCTCTGTATCTAACCCCATGCTGCACCTGCCCTGGGAGTGTTTGATGGGACAGTGTAGAGGGAGCTTTACTCTGTATCTAACCCCCTGTACCTGCCCTGGGAGTGTTTGATGGGACAGTGTAGAGGGAGCTTTACTCTGTATCTGACCCGTGCTGTACCTGCCCTGGGAGTGTCTGATGGGACAGTGTAGAGGGAGCTTTACTCTGTATCTAACCCGTGCTGTACCTGCCCTGGAGTGTTTGATGGGAGAGTGTAGACGGAGCTTTACGCTGTATCTAACCCTGTGCTGTACCTGCCCTGAGAGTGTTTGATGGGATAGTGTAGAGGGAGCTTTACTCTGTATCTAACCCCCTGTACCTGCCCTGGGAGTGTTTGATGGGACAGTGTAGAGGAAGCTTTACTCTGTATCTAACCCGAACTGTACCTGCCCAGGAGTGTTTGATGGGACAGTGTAGAGGGAGCTTTACTCTGTATCTAACTCCGTGCTGTACCTGCCCTGGGAGTGTTTGATGGGACAGTGCAGAGGGAGCTTTACTCTGTATCTAACCCCCTGCACCTGCCCTGGGAGTGTTTGATGGGACAGTGTAGAGGGTGCTTTACTCTGTATCAAACATCCTGTACCTGTCCTGGGATGTGTTTGATGGGACAGTGTAGAGGAGCTTTACTCTGTATTTAACCCCGTGCTGTACCTGCCCTGGGAGTGTTTGATGGGATAGTGTTGAGGTAGTTTTACTCTGTATTTAACCCCGTACTGTACCTGCCCTGGGAGTGTTTGATGGGACAGTGTAGAGGGAGCTTTACTCTTTATCTAACCCCGTGCTGTACCTGCCCTGGGAGTGTTTGATGGGACAGTGTAGAGGGAGCTTTACTCTGTATCTTACCCGAGCTGCACCTGCCCAGGGGTGTTTGATGGAGAGTGTAGAGGGAGCTTTACTCTGTATCTAACCCCCTGTACCTGTCCTGGGATGTGTTTGATGGGACAGTGTAGAGGAAGCTTTACTCTGTATCGAACCCGAACTGTACCTGCCCAGGAGTGTTTGATGGGAGAGTGTAGAGGGAGATTTACTCTGTATCTAACTCCGTGCTGTACCTGCCCTGGGAGTTTTTGATGGGACAGTGTAGAGGGAGCTTTACTCTGTATCTCAACCCGTGCTGTACCTGCCCTGGAAGTGTTTGATCAGACAGTGTAGAGGGAGCTTTACTCTGTATCTAATCTCGTGCTGTACTTGCCCTGGGAGTGTTTGATGGGACAGTCTAAAGGGAGATCTGCTCTGTATCTAACCCCATGCTGCATCTGCCCTGGGAGTGTTTGATGGGACAGTTTAAAGGGAGCTTTGCTCTGTATCTAACCCCATGCTGCACCTGCCCTGGGAGTGTTTGATGGGACAGTGTAGAGGGAGCTTTACTCTGTATCTAACCCCCTGTACCTGCCCTGGGAGTGTTTGATGGGACAGTGTAGAGGGAGCTTTACTCTGTATCTAACCCGTGCTGTACCTGCCCTGGGAGAGTCTGATGGGACAGTGTAGAGGGAGCTTACTCTGTATCTAACCCGTGCTGTACCTGCCCTGGGGTGTTTGATGGGAGAGTGCAGACGGAGCTTTACTCTGTATCTAACCCTGTGCTGTACCTGCCCTGGGAGTGTTTGATGGGACAGTGTAGAGGGAGCTTTACTCTGTATCTAACCCCCTGTACCTGCCCTGGGAGTGTTTGATGGGACAGTGTAGAGGAAGCTTTACTCTGTATCTAACCCGAACTGTACCTGCCCAGGAGTGTTTGATGGGACAGTGTAGAGGGAGCTTTACTCTGTATCTAACCCGAGCTGTACCTGCCCAGGGGTGTTTGATGGAGAGTGTAGAGGGAGCTTTACTCTGTATCTAACCCCGTGCTGTACCTGCCCTGGGAGTGTTTGATGGGACAGTGTAGAGGGAGCTTTACTCTGTATCTAACCCCCTGTACCTGCCCTGGGAGTGTTTGATGGGACAGTGTAGAGGGTGCTTTACTCTGTATCTAACCCCCTGTACCTGCCCTGGGACTGTTTGATGGGATAGTGTTGAGGTAGTTTTACTCTGTATCTAACCCCGTACTGTACCTGCCCTGGGAGTGTTTGATGGGACAGTGTTGACGGAGCTTTACTCTGTATCTAACCCCGTGCTGTACCTGCCCTGGGAGTGTTTGATGGGACAGTGTAGAGGGAGCTTTACTCTGTATCTAACCCCATATACCTGCCCTGGGAGTGTTTGATGGGACATTGTAGAGGGAGCTTTACTCTGTATCTAACCCCATGCTGTACCTGCACTGGAAGTGTTTGATGGGACAGTGTAGAGGGAGATTTAGTCTGTATCTAACCCGAGCTGTACGTGCCCAGGTGTGTTTCATGGGAGAGTGTAGAGGGAGCTTTACTCTGTATCTAACCCCTTGTAACTGTCCTGGGAGTGTTTGATGGGACAGTGTAGATGGAGCTTTACTCTGTATCTAGCCCTCTGTACCTGCACTGGGAGTGTTTGATGGGACAGTGTAGAGGGAGCTTTACTCTGTATCAAACCCCTTGTAACTGTCCTGGGAGTGTTTGATGGGACAGTTTAGAGGGAGCTTTACTCTGTATCTAGCCCTCTGTACCTGCACTGGGAGTGTTTGATGGGACAGTGTAGAGGGAGCTTTACTCTGTATCTAACCTCGTGCTGTACTTGCCCTGGGAGCGTTTGATGGGACATTGTGGAGGAAGATTTACTCTGTATCTAACCCGTGCTGTACCTGCCCTTTGGTGTTTGATGGGAGAGTGTAGAGGAAGCTTTACTCTGTATCTAACCCCCTGTAACTGCCCTGGGAGTGTTTGATGGGACAGTGTAGAGGGAGCTTTGCTCTGTATCTAACCCGAGCTGTACCTGCCCAGCGGTGTTTGATGGGAGAGTGTAGAGGGAGCTTTACTCTGTCTCTAACCCCGTGCTGTACCTGTCCTGGGAGTGTTTGATGGGACAGTTTAGAGGGAGCTTTACTCTGTATCTAGCCCTCTGTACCTGCACTGGTAGTGTTTGATGGGACAGTGTAGAGGGAGCTTTACTCTGTATTTAACTCCATATATCTGCCCTGGGAGTGTTTGATGGGACAGTGTAGAGGGAGCTTTACTCTGTATCTAACCCCCTGTACCTGCCCTGGGAGTGTTTGATGGGACAGTGTAGAGGGAGCTTTACTCTGTATCTAACCCCCTGTACCTGCCCTGGGAGTGTTTGATGGTACAGGAGCTTTACTCTGTATCTAACCTCCTGTAACTGTCCTGGGAGTGTTCGATGGGACAGTTTAGAGGGAGCTTTACTCTGTATCTAGCCCTCTGTACCTACACTGAGAGTGTTTGATGGGACAGTGTCAAGGGAGCTTTACTCTGTATCTAACCCCGTGCTGTACCTGCCCTGGGAGTGTTTGATGGGACAGTGTAGACGGAGCTTTACTCTGTGTCTAACCCTGTGCTGTACCTGCCCTTGGAGTGTTTGATGGGACAGTGTAGAGGAGTTTTACTCTGTAGCTAACCCCGTGCTGCACCTGCCCTGGTAGTGTTTGATGGGACAGTGTAGAGGGAGCTTTACTCTGTATCTAACCCGAGCTGTACCTGCCCAGGGGTGTTTGATGGAGAGTGTAGAGGGAGCTTTACTCTGTATCTAACCCCCTGTACCTGCCCTGGGAGTGTTTGATGGGACAGTGTCGTGGGTGTTTAATCTGTATCAAACCCCCTGTACCTGTCCTGGGAGTGTTTGATGGGACAGTGTAGAGGGAGCTTTACTCTGTATCTAACCCCCTGTACCTGTCCTGGGAGTGTTTGATGGGACAGTGGAGAGGGAGTTTTGCTCTGTATCTAACCCCGTGCTGTACCTGCCCTGGGAGTGTTTGATGGGACAGTGTAGAGGGAGCTTTACTCTGTATCTAACCCCATGCTGTACCTGCCCTGTGAGTGTTTGATGGGACAGTGTAACATAGAAACATAGAAACATAGAAAATAGGTGCAGGAGTAGGCCATTCGGCCCTTCTAGCCTGCACCGCCATTCAATGAGTTCATGGCTGAACATGCAACTTCAGTACCCCATTCCTGCTTTCTCACCATACCCCTTGATTCCCCTAGTAGTAAGGACTTCATCTAACTCCTTTTTGAATATATTTAGTGAATTGGCCTCAACAACTTTCTGTGGTAGAGAATTCCACAGGTTCACCACTCTCTGGGTGAAGAAATTCCTCCTCATCTCGGTCCTAAATGGCTTCCCCCTTATCCTTAGACTGTGTCCCCTGGTTCTGGACTTCCCCAACATTGGGAACATTCTTCCTGCATCTAACCTGTCTAACCCCGTCAGAATTTTAAACGTTTCTATGAGGTCCCCTCTCATTCTTCTGAACTCCAGTGAATACAAGCCCAGTTGATCCAGTCTTTCTTGATAGGTCAGTCCCGCCATCCCGGGAATCAGTCTGGTGAACCTTCGCTGCACTCCCTCAATAGCAAGAATGTCCTTCCTCAGGTTAGGAGACCAAAACTGTACACAATACTCCAGGTGTGGCCTCACCAAGGCCCTGTACAATTGTAGCAACACCTCCCTGCCCTTGTACTCAAATCCCCTCGCTATGAAGGCCAACATGCCATTTGCTTTCTTAACCGCCTGCTGTACCTGCATGCCAACCTTCAATGACTGATGTACCATGACACCCAGGTCTCGTTGCACCTCCCCTTTTCCTAATCTGTCACCATTCAGATAATAGTCTGTCTCTCTGTTTTTACCACCAAAGTGGATAACCTCACATTTATCCACATTATACTTCATCTGCCATGCATTTGCCCACTCACCTAACCTATCCAAGTCGCTCTGCAGCCTCATAGAATCCTCCTTGCAGCTCACACTGCCACCCAACTTAGTGTCATCCGCAAATTTGGAGATACTACATTTAATCCCCTCGTCTAAATCATTAATGTACAGTGTAAACAGCTGGGGCCCCAGCACAGAACCTTGCGGTACCCCACTAGTCACTGCCTGCCATTCTGAAAAGTCCCCATTTACTCCTACTCTTTGCTTCCTGTCTGACAACCAGTTCTCAATCCATGTCAGCACACTACCCCCAATCCCATGTGCTTTAACTTTGCACATTAATCTCTTGTGTGGGACCTTGTCGAAAGCCTTCTGAAAGTCCAAATATACCACATCAACTGGTTCTCCCTTGTCCACTCTACTGGAAACATCCTCAAAAAATTCCAGAAGATTTGTCAAGCATGATTTCCCTTTCACAAATCCATGCTGACTTGGACCTATCATATTACCTCTTTCCAAATGCACTGCGATGACATCCTTAATCATTGATTCCATCATTTTACCCACTACTGAGGTCAGGCTGACCGGTCTATATTTCCCTGTTTTCTCTCTCCCTCCTTTTTTAAAAAGTGGGGTTACATTGGCTACCCTCCACTCCATAGGAACTGAATCAGAGTCTATGGAATGTTGGAAAATGACTGTCAATGCATCCGCTATTTCCAAGGCCACCTCCTTAAGTACTCTGGGATGCAGTCCATCAGGCCCTGGGATTTATCGACCTTCAATCCCATCAATTTCCCCAACACAATTTCACGACTAATAAGGATTTCCCTCAGTTCCTCCTCCTTACTAGACCCTCCGACCCCTTTTATATCCGCAAGGTTGTTTGTGTCCTCCTCAGTGAATACCGAACCAAAGTACTTGTTCAATTGGTCCGCCATTTCTTTGTTCCCCGTTATGACTTCCCCTGATTCTGACTGCAGGGGACCTACGTTTGTCTTTACTAACCTTTTTCTCTTTACATATCTATAGAAACTTTTGCAATCCGTCTTAATGTTCCTTGCAAGCTTCTTCTCGTACTCCATTTTCCCTGCCCTAATCAAACCATTTGTCCTCCTCTGCTGAGTTCTAAATTTCTCCCAGACCCCGGGTCCTCTGCTATTTCTGGCCAATTTGTATGCCACTTCCTTGGCTTTAATGCTATCCCTGATTTCCCTTGATAGCCACGGTTGAGCCACCTTCCCTTTTTTATTTTTACGCCAGACAGGAATGTACAATTGTTGTAGTTCATCCATGCGGTCTCTAAATGTCTGCCATTGCCCATCCACAGTCAACCCCTTCAGTATCATTCGCCAATCTATCCTAGCCAATTCACGCCTCATACCTTCAAAGTTACCCTTCTTTAATTTCTGGACCATGGTCTCTGAATTAACTGTTTCATTCTCCATCCTAATGCAGAATTCCACCATATTATGGTCACTCTTCCCCAAGGGGCCTCGCACAACGAGATTGCTAATTAATCCTCTCTCATTACACAACACCCAGTCTAAGATGGCCTCCCCCCTAGTTGGTGTAGAGGGAGCTTTACTCTGTATCTAACCCCGTGCCGTACCTGCCCTGGGAGTCTTTGATGGGACAGTGTAGAGGGAGCTTTACTCTGTATCTAACCCCCTGTACCTGCTCTGGGAGTGTTTGATGGGACAGTGTAGAGGGAGCTTTAGTCTGTATCTAACCCGAGCTGTACCTGCCCAGGGGTGTTTGATGGGAGAGTGTGGAGGGAGCTTTACTCTGTCTCTAACCCCGTGCTGTACCTGTCCTGGGAGTGTTTGATGGGACAGTGTAGAGGGAGCTTTACTCTGTACCTAACCCCTTGTCACTGTCCTGGGAGTGTTTGATGGGACAGTGTGGAGGGAGCTTTACTCTGTATCTAACCCCCTGTACCTGCCCTGGGAGTGTTTGATGGGACAGTGTAGAGGGAGCTTTACTCTGTATCTAACCCCCTGTACCTGCCCTGGGAGTGTTTGATGGGACAGTGTAGAGGGAGCTTTACTCTGTATCTAACCCCCTGTACCTGCCCTGGGAGTGTTTGATGGGACAGTGTAGAGGGAGCTTTACTCTGTATCTAACCCCGTGCTGTACCTGCCCTGGGAGTGTTTGATGGGACAGTGTAGAGGGAGCTTTACTCTGTATCTAACCCCCTGTACCTGCCCTGGGAGTGTTTGATGGGACAGTGTAGAGGGAGCTTTACTCTGTTTCTAACCCCCTGTACCTACCCTGGGAGTGTTTGATGGGACAGTGTAGATGGAGCTTTACTCTGTTTCTAACCCCCTGTACCTACCCTGGGAGTTTTTGATGGGACAGTGTAGATGGAGCTTTACTCTGTTTCTAACCCCCGTGCTGTTTTCTTCAATGAGCACAAATTAAAAATTACTGAGGTGAAGTTGGATCTATTAAAATAAATAAGTTGTTAGCCAGTGACCAATGGGATCGGGAGACTGATTCTCAACAATTTATATAGCGCCTGTAACGTAGTAAAACCTCCCGGGGCCCTTCACAGGGGCGTAAATCAGACACACTCTGACCCCGAGCCACATAGGGAGATATTGGGACAGGCGACCAAAAGCTGGGTCAGAGAGGTCGGTTTTAAGGAGCGTCTCAAAGGAGGAGAGAGAGAGGCGGAGAGGTTTAGGGAGGGAGTTCCAGAGCTTGGGGCCCAGGCAGCTGAAGGCACGGCCACCGATGGTGGAGGGAATGGAGCGGTGGGGTGGTGGGGAGTGGGAGGGGGTCTAGGGGGGGGGCAGCGCAGTAACTCGGGGAGTTACAGCAGGTGGCTCCTGTCTGTGGTTTCTCGAATAGCTCAGCGGGGCGCTGCGTGTGTCTAAACATGTCAGGGCCGCAATTGATCTTGTTCGCTGCCGGCGAGCTGGGAGAACAGCACTCTGTTTTGATTGCAGATTCTTTGCTCGTGTAAATATTGATGCAGAACTGAAAGGAGAGATACTCTGTCAACAGTTTGGTGAAGGACTGGGGCTCTGAGCCCAGTACACCACCGAGAGAGTGTCTGCTCCCACAGGCAGGCCCACTCTCAGTTCGCAGGCCCAGGGGTCACACCTGCATATCCCACACTGGGAGTTACTGTGCACAGTTCTGGTCTCTATATCCCACACTGGGAGTTACTGTTCACAGTTCTGGTCTCTATATCCCACACTGGGAGTTACTGTGCACAGTTCTGGTCTCCATATCCCACACTGGGAGTTACTGTGCACAGTTCTGGTCTCTATATCCCACACTGGGAGTTACTGTGCACAGTTCTGGTCTCCATATCCCACACTGGGAGTTACTGTGCACAGTTCTGGTCTCTATATCCCACACTGGGAGTTACTGTGCACAGTTCTGGTCTCCATATCCCACACTGGGAGTTACTGTGCACAGTTCTGGTCTCCATATCCCACACTGGGAGTTACTGTGCACAGTTCTGGTCTCTATATCCCACACTGGGAGTTACTGTGCACAGTTCTGGTCTCTATATCCCACACTGGGAGTTACTGTGCACAGTTCTGGTCTCCATATCCCACACTGGGAGTTACTGTGCACAGTTCCGGTCTCTATATCCCACACTGGGAGTTACTGTGCACAGTTCTGGTCTCTATATCCCACACTGGGAGTTACTGTGCACAGTTCTGGTCTCCATATCCCACACTGGGAGTTACTGTGCACAGTTCTGGTCTCTATATCCCACACTGGGAGTTACTGTGCACAGTTCTGGTCTCCATATCCCACACTGGGAGTTACTGTGCACAGTTCTGGTCTCTATATCCCACACTGGGAGTTACTGTGCACAGTTCTGGTCTCTATATCCCACACTGGGAGTTACTGTGCACAGTTCTGGTCTCTATATCCCACACTGGGAGATGCAGACTGTGGAGGTTGTGACGAGGCCCTGTTTCGAGGGTGAGTCAGGACCCAGCACTGCGATTGAGAGCAGACCTGGTGTCCTTATTTGAGCATCGTACTCCGACACGCTACTGTCCATCTCCAAATAAGGAAGGGGAGCTTGTTTCCTCGTGCTGACAGGCCATCATTCAAACCGGGCTTTCCATCTGACTCATTTGGAGAGGCGGTGTCAAGCCACAAGTCTCCCGCCGCCACCCCCCGCCAGCAAGTGCCGATATATCACAAGCCCGACACATCCTGCAGCAGAGGGGAGGGCAGGATGTCTCAGAGGGGAAGAGTCACAGGCCTTCGATAAGCCTCCCTGATAAAGTGCAACATCCCCACCCACACCTGGGAGTCCCTGGCCCAAAGACCAGTCCGCCCTAAGTGGAGGGAGTGCATCCGGGAGGGCGCTGAGCACCTCGAGTCTCGTCGCCGAGAGCGTGCACAAACCAAGCGCAGGCAGCGGAAGGAGCGTGCGGCAAACCAGTCCCACCCTCCCCTTCCCTCAACCACTGTCTGTCCCACCTGTGACAGGGACTGTGGTTCCTGTATTGGGCTGTTCAGCCACCTAAGGACTCGTGTTAAGAGTGGAAGCAAGTCTTCCTCGATTCCGAGGGACTGCCTGCCATGATGACATGACAGACTGGTCACAAAATTAAAAGCCCCTGGGATCCAGGGCAAAGTGGCAAGTTGGATCCAATATTGGCTCAGAGGCCGGAAGCAAAGGGGAATGGTCGATGGGTGTTTGTGTGACTGGAAGGGGGGTTCTGCAGGGCTCAGTAACTGGGTCCCTTGCTTTTTGTGGTAGATATCAATAGTCTAGACTTGAATGTTGGGGGTATGATTAAGAAGTTTGCAGATGACACTAAAATAGGCCGTGGGGTTGATGATGAAGAAAGCTGTGGACTGCAGGAAGATATCAATGAACTGGTCAGGTGGGCAGAACAGTGGCAAATGGAATTCAATCCGGAGAAGTGTGAGGTAATGCATTTGGGGAGGTCTAACAAGGCAAGGGAATACACATTAAATGGTAGGATACTGAGACGTGTAGAGGAACAAAGGGACCTGGGAGTGCAGGTCCACAGATCCCTAATACTTACATAGAAACATAGAAAATAGGTGCAGGAGTAGGCCATTCGGCCCTTCGAGCCTGCACCACCATTCAATAAGATCATGGCTGATCATTCCCTCAGTACCCCTTACTGCTTTCTCTCCATACCCCTTAATCCTTTTAGCCGTAAGGGCCATATCTAACTCCCTCTTGAATATATTTAGTGAATTGGCCTCAACAACTCTCTGTGGTAGAGAATTCCACAGGTTCAACACTCTCTGAGTGAAGAAGTTTCTCTACATCTCGGTCCTAAATGGCTTACCCCTTATCCTGAGACTGTGACCCCTGGTTCTGGACTTCCCCAACATCGGGAACATTCTTCCTGCATCTAACCTGTCCAATCCCGTCAGTATTTTATATGTTTCTATGAGATCCTTTCTCATCCTTCTAAACTCCAGTGAATACAGGCCCAGTCGATCCAGTCTCTCCTCATATGTCAGTCCTGCCATCCCGGGAATCAGTCTGGTGAACCTTCGCTGCACTCCCTCAATAGCAAGAATGTCCTTCCTCAGATTAGGAGACCAAAACTGAACACAATATTCCAGGTGAGGCCTCACTAAGGCCCTGTACAACTGCAGTAAGACCTCCCTGCCCCTGTACTCAAATCCTCTCGCTATGAAGGCTAACATGCCATTTGCCTTCTTCACCGCCTGCTGTACCTGCATGGCCAACTTTCAATGATTGATGTACCATGACACCCAGGTCTCGTTGCACCTCCCCTTTTCCTAATCTGTCACCATTCAGATAATATTCTGCCTTCCGGTTTTTGTCACCAAAGTGGATAACCTCACATTTATCCACATTATACTGCATCTGCCACGTATTTGCCACTCACCTAACCTGTCCAAGTCACCCTGCAGCCTCTTAGCATCCTCCTCACAGCTCACACTGCCACCCAGCTTAGTGTCATCTGCAAACTTGGAGACATAACAGCAGGCCAGAAAGTAGCAGGCCAGCTAGATAAGATGGTTGAGAAGGCATATGAAATACTTGCCTTTATTAGCTGAGGCAGGGAATACAAGAGCAGGGGGTTATGCTTGAACTGTATAAAACACTGGTTAGGCCACAGCTGGAGTACTGCGTGCAGTTCTGGTCACCACATTACTGGAAAGTTGTGATTGCACTGGAGAGGGTACAGAGGAGATTTACCAGGATGTTACATCAGAAATAGGAGCAGGAGTCGGCCATTCGGCCCCTCGAGCCTGCTCCGCCATTTAATACGACCATGGCTGATCCGATCATGGACTCAGCTCCACTTCCCCGCCCGCTCCCCATAACCCTTCACTCCCTTATCGTTCACTGTTGCCGGGACTGGAGAATTTTAGCGATGAGGAAAGATTGGATAAGGCTGGGGTTGTTTTCTTTGGAACAGAGGAGGCTGAGGGGAGACCTGATTGAGGTGTATAAAATGATGAGGGACCTGGATAGAGTGGATAGGACGGACCTGTTTCCCTTGGCAGAGGGGTCAACAACCAGGGGGCATAGATTTAAAGTAATTGGGGGGAGGTTTAGAGGGGATTTGAGGGGAAATGTCTTCACCCAGAGGACGGTGGGGGTCTGGGGCGGAACTCACTGCCTGAAAGGGTGGTAGAGGCAGAAACCCTCACTGCAACCCGGAGAGACAAACATAGACAATAGGAGCAGGAGCAGGCCATTCGGCCCCTCGAGCCTGCACCATTCAATATGATCATGGCTGATCCTCTATCTCAACACCATATTCCCGCTTTCTCCCCCACACCCCTTGATGCCTTTTGTGTCTAGAAATCTATCTGTCTCCCTCTTAACTATATTCAGTGACTTGGCCCCCACAGCCTTCTGTGGTAGAGAATTCCACAGGTTCACCACCCTCCGAGTGAAAACATTTCTCCTCATCTCGCTCCTAAATTTCCTCCCCCGTATCCTGAGACTGTGTGACCCCTTGTTCTAGACTTCCCAGCCCCGGGGAAACATCCTCCCAGTCTGTCCAACCCCGTCAGAATTGTATACCTTTCAATGAGATCCCCTCTCATTCTTCTAAACTCCAGTGAATACAGGCTCAGTCGACCCGTACTGCCCTCCCAGGAATCAGTCTGGTGAACCTTCGCTGCACTCCCTCTATGGCCTGTATATCCTTCCTTAGGTCAGGAGACCGACACTGTGCACAATACTCCAGGTGCGGTCTCACCAGGGCCCTGCAGTAAGACATCCTTGCTCCTGTACTCAAACCCTCTTGCAATGGAGGCCGCCATTTGCGGATTAACGGGTGGCAAGAGTTGGTGTCGCTGGGCCCCATGTTACTCGGGGGGACCCCAGGCTGATTGCAAGGCTGGGTGTGTTGCCATTGTCGGGCCCCACTGACTCTGGGCCGGGTCCCACCGGCACTTGATGTATCGAGGGATGGTGAAAGGCCGGGAGCTGTGCTGGAAGCGGCTGTGTGTTGTGACAACCTGCATCGCTCACTGCCAGACCCACAGCTCATTGATGCAGAACAGTCACACAGTCTGTGTTTATCCCCCGCAGGCCGCACTCTCCCAGCGAGCAACTTCAAAAGGGCTCCAGCAACAAAGCACTCAATTTCTGGGTGTGATCTCACCCGCTGTGAGCTCTCGCCGGGGTACGAGTCCCCCTCCTCCCCCACTGAGGCGGCTGACTCTCACTGGTGTTTACTGCTACTGTCGGAGGGGCAGTACTGAGGGAGTGCCGCACTGTCGGAGGGGCAGTACTGAGGGAGTGCCGCACTGTCGGAGGGGCAGTACTGAGGGAGTGCCGCACTGTCGGAGGGGCAGTACTGAGGGAGTGCCGCACTGTCGGAGGGGCAGTACTGAGGGAGTGCCGCACTGTCGGAGGGGCAGTACTGAGGGAGTGCCGCACTGTCGGAGGGGCGGTACTGAGGGAGTGCCGCACTGTCGGAGGGGCGGTACTGAGGGAGTGCCGCACTGTCGGAGGGGCGGTACTGAGGGAGTGCCGCACTGTCGGAGGGGCGGTACTGAGGGAGTGCCGCACTGTCGGAGGGGCGGTACTGAGGGAGTGCCGCACTGTCGGAGGGGCGGTACTGAGGGAGTGCCGCACTGTCGGAGGGGCAGTACTGAGGGAGTGCCGCACTGTCGGAGGGGCAGTACTGAGGGAGTGCTGCACTGTCGGAGGGGCAGTACTGAGGGAGTGACGTACTGTCAGAGCGGCAGTACTGAGGGAGCGCCGTACTGTCGGAGGGGCGGTATTGAGGGAGCGCCGCACTGTTGGAGGGGTGGTACTGAGGGAGCGCCGTACTGTTGGAGGGGCAGTACTGAGGGAGTGCCGCACTGTCGGAGGGGCGGTACTGAGGGAGCGCCACACTGTCGGAGGGGCAGTACTGAGGGAGTGCCGTACTGTCAGAGGGACAGTACTGAGGGAGCGCCTCACTGTCGGAGGGGCAGTACTGAGGGAGTGCCGCACTGTCGGAGGGGCAGTACTGAGGGAGCGCCGCACTGTCGGAGGGGCGGTACTGAGGGAGTGCCGCACTGTCGGAGGGGCAGTACTGAGGGAGCGCCGCACTGTCGGAGGGGCAGTACTGAGGGAGCGCCGCACTGTCGGAGGGGCAGTACTGAGGGAGCGCCGCACTGTCGGAGGGGCAGTACTGAGGGAGCGCCGCACTGTCGGAGGGGCAGTACTGAGGGAGCGCCGCACTGTCGGAGGGGCAGTACTGAGGGAGCGCCGCACTGTCGGAAGGGCAGGACTGAGGGAGCGCCGCACTGTCGGAGGGGCAGTACTGAGGGAGCGCCGCACTGTCGGAGGGGCGGTACTGTCTCTGCATCTGCCACCAAGACTCATGCCCCACGAGGATTGCTGGCCCCCAAAAACGGTGAACTTCGAGACCTTCCTATTTAAGCCGGGGGCAAACTTCCAAAAGGAATGGAGAGAATCGAACGGCGGAGAGCTGGGTCTGAGTTGCTAATGTGCAAATAACCGACCGATAAACAATGGAAGGAATTCAAGGAAGTATTTGGTTGGCTGTGGAAGACCAATCTGTGCCCCTAAAAGGCAGTGACTCTTCTGGTGGAGTGAATCAACAGACCAGGGGAGAGACGGCAGCAACTCCATCCATCACAGGCCGTCCCTCGGAATCGAGGAAGACTTGCTTCCACTCTTAACACGAGTCCTCAGGTGGCTGAACAGTCCAATACGAGAGCCACAGTCCCTGTCACAGGTGGGACAGACAGTGGTTGAGGGAAGGGGAGGGTGGGACAGACAGTGGTTGAGGGAAGGGGAGGGTGGGACTGGTTTGCCGCACGCTCCTTCCGCTGCCTGCGCTTGGTTTCTGCACGCTCTGGGCGACGAGACTCGAGGTGCTCAGCGCCCTCCCGGATGCACTTCCTCCACTTAGGGGCGGACTGGTCTTTGGGCCCAGGGACTCCCAGGTGTCGGTGGGGATGTTGCACTTTATCAGGGAGGCTTTGAGGGTGGTCCCTTGTAACGTTTCCTCTGCCCCACCTTTGGCTCGTTTGCCGTGAAGGAGTTCCGAGTAGAGCGCTTGCTTTGGCGAGTCTCGTGTCTGGGGGACATGCGGACAATGTGGCCCTGCCCAGCGGAGCTGGTCGAGTGTGGTCAGTGCTTCGATGCTGGGGATGTTGGGCCTGGTCGAGGACGCTAACGTTGGTGCTTCTGTCCTCCCGGGGGATTTGCAGGATCTTGCGGAGACAGCGTTGGTGGTATTTCTCCAGCGACTTGAGGTGTCTACTGTACATGGTCCATGTCTCTGAGCCATACAGGAGGGTGGGTATCACTACAGCCCTGTAGACCATGAGCTGGGTGCTGGATTTGAGGGCCTGGTCTTCAAACACTCTTTTCCTCAGGTAGCCGAAGGCTGCACTGGCGCACTGGAGGCCGTGTTGGATCTCGTCGCCAATGTCTGCTCTTGTTGATAAGAGGCTCCCGAGGTATGGGAAATGGTCCATAACAGGCGAGGGGAGAGACAAGCTAAAGGGAAAGGATCACGCGGGGAGGCGAGACTCACAGCCGCCTCAGAGAGCAGGCAGAGGCAACAGAGCGAGAGAGAGAATGGGAACAGGGAAGGGCACAGTGCCAGGGAGATAAGGTGGTTAAGACAGCATACGGAATACTTGCCTTTATTAGCCAAGGCATAGAATACAAGAGCAGGGAGGTTATGCTTGAACTGTATAAAACACAAGTTAGGCCACAGCTGGAGGACTGCGTGCAGTTCTGGTCTCCGCATTACAGGAAGGGTCTGATTGCACTGGTGAGGGTACAGAGGAGATTTAGCAGGATGTTGCACTGGAGAGGGTACAGAGGAGATTTACCAGGATGTTGCAATGGAGAGGGTACAGAGGAGATTTACCAGGATGTTGCACTGGAGAGGGTGCAGAGGAGATTTACCAGGATGTTGCACTGGAGAGGGTACAGAGGAGATTTAGCAGGATGTTGCACTGGGGAGGGTACAGAGGAGATTTACCAGGATGTTGCACTAGAGAGGGTACAGAGGAGATTTACCAGGATGTTGCACTGGAGAGGGTACAGAGGAGATTTACCTGGATGTTGCACTAGAGAGGGTACAGAGGAGATTTACCAGGATGTTGCACTAGAGAGGGTACAGAGGAGATTTACCAGGATGTTGCACTGGAGAGGGTGCAGAGGAGATTTACCAGGATGTTGCACTGGAGAGGGTACAGAGGAGATTTAGCAGGATGTTGCACTGGGGAGGGTACAGAGGAGATTTACCAGGATGTTGCACTAGAGAGGGTACAGAGGAGATTTACCAGGATGTTGCACTGGAGAGGGTGCAGAGGAGATTTACCAGGATGTTGCACCGGAGCGGGTACAGAGAAGATTTACCAGGATGTTGTACCTGGGAGGGTACAGAGGAGATTTACCAGGATGTTGCACTAGAGAGGGTACAGAGGAGATTTACCAAGATGTTGCACTGGAGAGGGTACAGAGGAGATTTACCAGGATGTTGCACTGGAGAAGGTACAGAGGAGATTTACCAGGATGTTGCACTGGAGAGGGTACAGGGGAGATTTACCAGGATGTTGCACTAGAGAGGGTGCAGAGGAGATGTACCAGGATGTTGCACTGGAGAGAGTACAGAGGAGATTTACCACGATGTTGCACTGGAGAGGGTGCAGAGGAGATTTACCAGTATGTTGCACTGAGAGGCTACAGAGATTTACCAGGATTTTGCACTGGAGAGGATACAGAGGAGATTTACCAGGATGTTGCACTGGAGAGGGTACAGAGGAGATTTACCAGGATGTTGCACTAGAGAGGGTGCAGAGGAGATTTACCAGGATGTTGCACTGGAGAGAGTACAGAGGAGATTTACCACGATGTTGCACTGGAGAGGGTACAGAGGTGATGTACCAGTATGTTGCACTGGAGAGGCTACAGAGATTTACCAGGATTTTGCACTGGAGAGGGTACAGAGGAGATTTACCAGGATGTTGCACTGGAGAGAGTACAGAGGAGATTTACCAGGATGTTGCACTGGAGAGGGTACAGAGGAGATTTACCAGGATGTTGCACTGGGGAGGGTACAGAGGAGATTTACCAGAATGTTGCACTGGAGAGGGTACAGAGGAGATTTCCCAGGATGTTGCACTGGAGAGGGTACAGAGGAGATTTACCAGGATGTTGCACTAGAGAGGGTGCAGAGGAGATTTCCCAGGATGTTGCACTGGAGAGAGTACAGAGGAGATTTACCAGGATGTTGCACTGGAGAGGGTACAGAGGAGATTTACCAGGATGTTGCACTGGAGAGGGTACAGAGGAGATTTACCAGGATGTTGCACTAGAGAGGGTACAGAGGAGATTTGCCAGGATGTTGCACTGGAGAGGGTACAGAGGAGATTTACAAGGATGTTGCACCAGCGCAGGTACAGAGGAGATTTACCAGGATGTTGCACTGGAGAATGTACAGAGGAGATTTACCAGGATGTTGCACTGGAGAGGGTACAGAGGAGATTTACCAGGATGTTGCACTGGAGAGGGTACAGAGGAGATTTACCAGGATGTTGCACTAGAGAGGGTACAGAGGAGATTCACCAGGATGTTGCACTAGAGAGGGTACAGAGGAGATTTACCAGGATGTTGCACTGGAGAGGGTACAGAGGAGATTTACCAGGATGTTGTACCAGAGAGGGTACAGAGGAGATTGACCAGGATGTTGCACTAGAGAGGGTACAGAGGAGATTTACCAAGATGTTGCACTAGAGAGTGTGCAGAGGAGATTTACCAGGATGTTGCACTGGAGAGAGTACAGAGGAGATTTATCACGATGTTGCACTGGAGAGGGTGCAGAGGAGATTTACCAGGATGTTGCACTGGAGAGGCTACAGAGATTTACCAGGATTTTGCACTGGAGAGGGTACAGAGGAGATTTACCAGGATGTTGCACTGGAGCGGGTACAGAGGCGATTTACCAGGATGTTGCACCAGAGAGGGTACAGAGGAGATTTACCAGGATGTTGCACTGGGGAGGGTACAGAGGAGATTTACCAGGATGTTGCACCAGAGAGGGTACAGAGGAGATTTACCAGGATGTTGCACTGGAGAGGGTACAGAGGAGATTTACCAGGATGTTGCACCAGAGAGGGTACAGAGGAGATTTACCAGGATGTTGCACTAGAGAGGGTACAGAGGAGATTTACCAGGATGTTGCACTGGAGAGGGTACAGAGGAGATTTACCAGGATGTTGCACTGGAGAGGGTACAGAGGAGATTTACCAGGATGTTGCACTGGAGAGGGTACAGAGGAGATTTACCAGGATGTTGCACTGGAGAGGGTACAGAGGAGATTTACCAGGATGTTGCACTGGAGAGGGTACAGAGGAGATTTACCAGGATGTTGCCGGGACTGGACAATTTTAGCGATGAGGAAAAATTGGATAGGCTGGGGTTGTTTTCCTTGGAACAGAGGAGGCTGGGGGGAGAGCTGATTGAGGTGTATAAAATGATGAGGGGCCTGGATAGAGTGGATAGGACGGACCTGTTTCCCTTGGCAGAGGGGTCAACAACCA
>NC_092003.1:2796973-2804473 GCF_044704955.1 Pristiophorus japonicus
CTCTCTCGCTCTCCCCCCTCTCTCGCTCTCCCCCCCTCTCTCTCGCTCTCCCCCCCCCTCAATCTCGCTCTCCCCCCCTCAATCTCGCTCTCCCCCCCTCTCTCTCGCTCTCCCCCCCTCTCTCTCGCTCTCCCCCCTCTCTCTCGCTCTCCCCCCTCTCTCTCGCTCTCCCCCCCTCTCTCTCGCTCTCCCCCCCTCTCTCTCGCTCTCCCCCCCTCTCTCTCGCTCTCCCCCCTCTCTCTCTCGCTCTCCCCCCTCTCTCTCTCGCTCTCCCCCCTCTCTCTCTCGCTCTCCCCCCCTCTCTCTCGCTCTCCCCCCCTCTATCTCGCTCTCCCCCCCTCTATCTCGCTCTCCCCCCCTCTCTCTCGCTCTCCCCCCTCTCTCTCGCGCTCTCCCCCCCTCTCTCTCGCTCTCCCCCCCTCTCTCTCGCTCTCCCTCCTCTCCTCTCCCCTCCTCTCTCTCGCTCTCCCCCCCTCTCTCTCGCCCTCTCGCGCTCTCAGCCCTCTCTCTCGCTCTCCCCCCCCTCTCTCTCGCTCTCCCCCCTCTCTCTATCTCTCTCCCCCGTCTCTCTCGCTCTCCCCCGTCTCTCTCGCTCTCCCCCCGTCTCTCTCGCTCTCCCCCCGTCTCTCTCGCTCTCCCCACTCTCTCGCTCCCCCCTCTCTCTCGCTCTCTCCCCCCTCTCTCGCTCTCCCCCCCCCTCGCTCTCCCCCCCCCCCCCTCTCTCTCGCTCTCCCCCCTCTCTCTCGCTCTCCCCCCTCTCTCTCGCTCTCCCCCCCTCTCTCTCGCTCTCCCCCCTCTCTCTCGCTCTCCCCCCCTCTCTCTCGCTCTCCCCCCCTCTCTCTCGCTCTCCCCCCCTCTCTCTCGCTCTCCCCCCCTCTCTCTCGCTCTCCCCCCTCTCTCTCGCTCTCCCCCCTCTCTCTCGCTCTCCCCCCCTCTCTCTCGCTCTCCCCCCCTCTCTCTCGCTCTCCCCCCTCTCTCTCGCTCTCCCCCCCTCTCTCTCGCTCTCCCCCCTCTCTCTCGCTCTCCCCCCCTCTCTCTCGCTCTCCCCCCTCTCTCTCGCTCTCCCCCCCTCTCTCTCGCTCTCCCCCCCTCTCTCTCGCTCTCCCCCCTCTCTCTCGCTCTCCCCCCCTCTCTCGCTCTCCCCCCCTCTCTCGCTCTCCCCCCTCTCTCTCGCTCTCCCCCCCCTCTCTCTCGCTCTCCCCCCCCTCTCTCTCGCTCTCTCCCCCCTTTCTCTCGTCTCCCCCTCTCTCTCGCTCTCCCCCCCTCTCTCGCTCTCCCCCCCTCCTCTCTCTCTCTCTCCCCCCCTCTCTCTCTCGCTCTCCCCCCCTTGCTCTCCCCCCCCTCTCTCGCTCTCCCCCCCCCACTCGCTCTCCCCCTCTCTCTCGCTCTCCCCTCTCTCTCGCTCTCCCCCCTCTCTCTCTCGCTCTCCCCCCCCCTCTCTCTCGCTCTCCCCCACTCCTCTCTCGCTCTCCCCCCCCTCTCTCTCGCTCTCCCCCCCCTCTCTCGCTCTCCCCCCCCCCTCTCTCCCCCCCCCTCTCTCTCGCACTCCCCCCCTCTCTCTCGCTCTCCCCCCTCTCTCTCGCTCTCCCCCCCCTCTCTCTCGCTCTCCCCCCTCACTTGCTCCCCCCTCTCTCTTGCTCTCCCCCCTCTCTCTCTCTCGCTCTACCCCGTCTCTCTCGCTCCCCCCCTCTCTCTCGCTCTCCCCCCTCTCTCTCGCTCTCCCCCCTCTCTCTCGCTCTCCCCCCTCTCTCTCGCTCTCCCCCCCTCTCTCTCTCTCGCTCTCCCACCCTCTCTCTCTCTCGCTCTCCCCACTCTCTCTCGCCCTCTCTCGCTCTCCCCCCCTCTCTCTCGCTCGCCCCCTCTCTCTCGCTCTCCCCCCCTCTCTCTCGCTCTCCCACCCTCACTCTCTCTCGCTCTCCCCCCTCTCTCTCGCTCTCCCCCCGTCTCTCTCGCTCCCCCCCCCCTCTCGCTCCCCCCCCCCTCTCGCTCTCCCCCCTCTCTCTCTCTCGCTCTCCCCCCTCTCTCTCGCTCTCCCCCCCCCTCTCGCTCTCCCCCCCCTCTCTCGCTCTCCCCCCCCTCTCTCTCGCTCTCCCCCCTCCTCTCTCGCTCCCCCCCCTCCTCTCTCGCTCCCCCCCTCTCTCTCGCTCTCCCCCCTCCTCTCTCGCTCTCCCCCCCTCTCTCTCGCTCTCCCCCCCTCTCTCTCGCTCTCCCCCCTCTCTCTCGCTCTCCCCCCCTCTCTCTCGCTCTCCCCCCCTCTCTCTCGCTCTCCCCCCTCTCTCTCGCTCTCCCCCCCGTCTCTCTCGCTCTCCCCCCCTCTCTCTCGCTCTCCCCCCCTCTCTCTCGCTCTCCCCCCGTCTCTCTCGCTCTCCCACCGTCTCTCTCTCTCTCCCCCGTCTCTCTCGCTCTCCCCCCGTCTCTCTCGCTCTCCCCCCCGTCTCCCTCGCTCTCCCCCGTCTCCCTCGCTCTCCCCCCGTCTCTCTCGCTCTCCCCCCGTCTCTCTCGCTCTCCCCCCGTCTCTCTCGCTCTCCCCCCGTCTCTCTCGCTCTCCCCCCGTCTCTCTCGCTCTCCCCCGTCTCTCTCGCTCTCCCCCCGTCTCTCTCGCTCTCCCCCCGTCTCTCTCGCTCTCCCCCCGTCTCTCTCGCTCTCCCCCCGTCTCTCTCGCTCTCCCCCGTCTCTCTCGCTCTCCCCCCGTCTCTCTCGCTCTCCCCCCGTCTCTCTCGCTCTCCCCCGTCTCTCTCGCTCTCCCCCCGTCTCTCTCGCTCTCCCCCCCGTCTCTCTCGCTCTCCCCCCGTCTCTCTCGCTCTCCCCCGTCTCTCTCGCTCTCCCCCCGTCTCTCTCGCTCTTCCCCCGTCTCTCTCGCTCTCCCCCCGTCTCTCTCGCTCTCCCCCCGTCTCTCTCGCTCTCCCCCCGTCTCTCTCGCTCTCCCCCCGTCTCTCTCGCTCTCCCCCCGTCTCTCTCGCTCTCCCCCGTCTCTCTCGCTCTCCCCCCCGTCTCTCTCGCTCTCCCCCCGTCTCTCTCGCTCTCCCCTCCTCTCGCTCGCTCTCCCCCCCTCTCTCTCGCTCTCCACCCCCCTCTCTCTCACCCCCCTCTCTCTCTCGCTCTCCCCCGTCTCTCTCGCTCTCCCTCCCCTCTCTCTCGTTCTCCCCCCTCTCTCGCTCTCCCCCCTCTCTCGCTCTCCCCCCCTCTCTCTCTCGCTCTTCCCCTCTCTCTCGCTCTCCCCCTCTCTCTCTCTCTCTCTCTTGCTCTCCCCCTCTCTCTCTCTCTTGCTCTCCCCTCTCCCCCTCTCTCTCTCGCTCTCCCCCCTCTCCCCCTCTCCCCCTCTCTCCCTCTCTCCCTCTCTCCCTCTCTCTCTCTCTCTCCCGCGCTCTCTCTCCCGCTCGCGCGCTCTCCCGCTCTCTCTCTCTCCCGCGCTCTCTCTCTCTTGCTCGCTCTCCCGCTCTTTCTCTCTCTCTCTCTCTCCCGCTCTTTTTCTCTCTCTCTCTCCCTCCCGCTCTCGCCCTCCCGCTCTCGCCCTCTCTCCCGCTCGCTCTCTCTCTCTCTCTCTCCCCCGTCTCTCTCGCTCTCCCCCCGTCTCTCTCTCTCTCTCTCCCGCTCTCGCCCTCCCGCTCTCCCGCTCTCCCGCTCTCGCCCTCCCGCTCTCTCTCTCCCTCCCGCTCTCTCTCTCTCTCTCCCGCTCTCTCTCGCTCTCCCCCCGTCTCTCTCTCTCTCTCTCCCGCTCTCCCCCTCCCGCTCTCTGTCTCTCTCCTCGCTCTCCCCCTCCCTTTCTCCCCCTGGATTACTAACCCCGAACCCTAAGTGAACGTGACCCCGTGTTGCAGTATCTGGGCCTGTGGAACTCAGCCTCTCTCTCCTTGTTCCCCCCCCAGGGCTGCTGACGGGTGTGGTGATCGACTCTGGGGACGGAGTGACCCACATCTGCCCCGTATACGAGGGCTTCTCACTCCCACACCTGACCCGCAGACTGGACATTGCCGGCAGGGACATCACCCGCTACCTCATCAAGGTCAGTCCACGGGCATTGGGCGGGAAACCTCCCCCCGGGGCGGGGGCAGGGGCGGGGAGGGGGAGTGGCGGAGAGGGAGGGGAGCAAGGAGAGGGAAGAGGGGTGTGTCGCAGGTAGACCCCGGGGGTGAAGGGGCCAAAGGTCGAAGGCCAAAGGTGGGCAAGAACGGACAAGTTCGAAGGTCAATCCATTGTATCAACTTGACATCAACGTTTGGGTTTAATACAAGGGACTTCATTTATATAGCGCTTTTCTTCCCCCCTCAGGACGTCCCACAGCGCCTCACAGCCAATGAAGTACTATCGGAGTGCGCTCACTGTTGTAATGTGGGAAACGCCAATTAGCGCACAGCAAGCTCCCACACACAGCGATGTGATAATGACCCAGATCATCTGTTTTAGTGATGTTGGTCGAGGGATAAATATTGGCCCCAGGACACCGGGGAGAACTCCCCCTGCTCTTCTTCCAATAGTGGCCCCGGGATCTTTTACATCCACCCGAGAGGCAGACGGGGGCCTCGGTTTAACGTCTCATCTGAAAGACAGCACCTCCGACAGTGCGGCACTCCCTCAGTACTGCCCCTCCGACAGTGTGGTGCTCCCTCAGTACTGCCCCTCCGACAGTGCAGCACTCCCTCAGTACTGCCCCTCCGACAGTGTGGTGCTCCCTCAGTACTGCCCCTCCGACAGTGCAGCACTCCCTCAGTACTGCCCCTCCGACAGTGTGGTGCTCCCTCAGTACTGCCCCTCCGACAGTGCGGCACTCCCTCAGTACTGCCCCTCCGACAGTGTGGTGCTCCCTCAGTACTGCCCCTCCGACAGTGCGGCGCTCCCTCAGTACTGCCCCTCCGACAGTGCGGCGCTCCCTCAGTACTGCCCCTCCGACAGTGCGGCACTCCCTCAGTACTGCCCCTCCGACAGTGCGGCGCTCCCTCAGTACTGCCCCTCCGACAGTGCGGCGCTCCCTCAGTACTGCCCCTCCGACAGTGCGGCGCTCCCTCAGTACTGCCCCTCCGACAGTGCGGCGCGCCCTCAGTACTGCACCTCTGACAGTGCGGCGCTCCCTCAGTACTGCCCCTCCGACAGTGCGGCGCTCCCTCAGTACTGCCCCTCCGACAGTGCGGCACTCCCTCAGTACTGCCCCTCTGACAGTGCGGCACTCCCTCAGTACTGCCCCTCCGACAGTGCGGCACTCCCTCAGTACTGCCCCTCTGACAGTGCGGCACTCCCTCAGTACTGCACCTCTGACAGTGCGGCGCTCCCTCAGTACTGCACCTCTGACAGTGCGGCGCTCCCTCAGTACTGCCCCTCCGACAGTGCGGCGCTCCCTCAGTACTGCACCTCTGACAGTGCGGCGCTCCCTCAGTACTGCCCCTCCGACAGTGCGGCGCTCCCTCAGTACTGCCCCTCCGACAGTGCGGCGCTCCCTCAGTACTGCCCCTCCGACAGTGCGGCGCTCCCTCAGTACTGCCCCCACGTAAGACGTATTGAAAGTAATTGCGTCCTTGAACACTTGGGCGGGGGGATGCACGATGGGGGAAAAAATGTCAGGTTGACCATGAGTCCAGAATTGGCCAATGGGGTAAGGAAGAGACAGCTCGCCGTTCCATTGGCTGTGGGGAAGGCGGTGATTCACGACAATGGGCGTGTTGGGCGACCAATGCCGGAAAAGTGTATGGGAGGGGCGGGGCCAGGATGTCGTCCAATCAGAGTTGCCGATACCCCGTTGGTGGCTTGGCTGGGAATTTGGCTGTGGTCGGTGTTTGACCTTTCACCTCTCGCTCTCGCTAACTCTCTCCCTCCAGCTCCTCTTACTCCGCGGGTACGCCTTCAATCACTCGGCTGACTTCGAAACGGTGAGAATGATGAAGGAGAAGTTCTGCTATGTCGGCTACAACATCGAACAGGAGCAGAAGCTGGCCCAGGAGACGACTGTGCTGGTGGAGTCTTACACGGTGAGTGGGGCTGTACTGAGGGAGGGCCGCATTGTCGGAGGGGCAGTACTGAGGGAGCGCCGCACTGTCGGAGGGGCAGTACTGAGGGAGCCCCGCACTGTCGGAGGGGCGGTACTGAGGGAGCGCCGCACTGTCGGAGGGGCGGTACTGAGGGAGCGCCGCACTGTCGGAGGGGCAGTACTGAGAGAGTGCCGCACTGTCGGAGGGGCGGTACTGAGGGAGCGCCGCACTGTCGGAGGGGCAGTACTGAGGGAGCGCCGCACTGTCGGAGGGGCGGTACTGAGGGAGCGCCGCACTGTCGGAGGGGCAGTACTGAGGGAGCGCCGCACTGTCGGAGGGGCGGTACTGAGGGAGCGCCGCACTGTCGGAGGGGCAGTACTGAGGGAGCCCCGCAGTGTCGGAGGGGCGGTACTGAGGGAGTGCCGCACTGTCGGAGGGGCAGTACTGAAGATTCATCACCTCTCTCCCTCTCTCCCTGTAGCTGCCTGATGGGAGAGTGATCAAGGTCGGAGGGGAACGCTTCGAGGCACCAGAGGCGCTCTTCCAACCTCACCTCATCAACGTAGAGGGGGTCGGAGTAGCAGAACTTCTCTTCAACACCATCCAAGCGGCAGATATCGACACAAGGTAGGGGCAGCACATTGTCGGGGTCAGGGGGAGGAGATTCTGAATTGTTCACTTCCCGGCCTCCCCCTGACTCGGGGAGCCCCTCCCACCTTAGGCTCGATCCGTACCTCACCCGGCCTGGCCCCCCCTCTGCATGCAGCTATTCGGCCATGGGAGCCATCATGGCCATACATTCCTTTCCTCACGCAACGATCTCTGGTTAGCGATGAGCCCGTGTATGTGTCTCAGTGTCTCCTGTACATTGTACACTGTCGGAGGGGCAGTACTGAGGGAGCGCCGCACTGTCGGAGGGATAGTACTGAGGGAGCGATTCAATCCAATTTGATGTGGCACATTCAGCAAGTGTTTCCACCACTCTCTCTCTCTCTCTCTCTCTCTCTCTCAGAGCCGATTTCTACAAGCACATTGTCCTGTCTGGAGGTTCCACGATGTACCCCGGACTTCCCTCCCGTCTCGAGCGTGAGATTAAACAACTGTATCTGGAGCGTGTTCTGAAGGGAGATGTGGAAAAGCTATCGGTGAGTAAGATTTTATCCCGAGTCCAATCTAACCCGTGCTTCACCTGCCCTGGGAGTATTTGATGGGGACAGTGTAGAGGGAGCTTTACTCTGTATCTAACCCCCTGTACCTGCCCTGGGAGTGTTTGATGGGACAGTGTAGAGGGAGCTTTACTCTGTATCTAACCCCCTGTACCTGCCCTGGGAGTGTTTGATGGGACAGTGTAGAGGGAGCTTTACTCTGTATCTAATCCCGTGTTGTACCTGCCCTGGGAGTGTTTGATGGGACAGTGTAGAGGGAGCTTTACTCTGTATCTAACCCTGTGCTGTACCTGCCCTGGGAGTGTTTGATGAGACAGTGTAGAGGGAGCTTTACTCTGTATCTAACCCCCTGTACCTGCCCTGGGAGTGTTTGATGG